>NC_062189.1:1692571-1695071 GCF_912470025.1 Vespa velutina | reverse complement strand
AATTTGTTTCCTCATTTAATATTATTTTTATTTATTTATTTTTCTTATCCTTTTTTTTTTTTTTGTTAAGATATCATCATATCAATTATCATCACTTTTGTAGTTTTTCTCAAAAAATTGTTCTCATCTCTCTCCCTCCCTCTCTCTCTCTCTCTCTCACTCTCACTCTCTCTCTCTCTCTCTCTCTCTCTCTCTCTCTCTCTCTCTCTCTCTCTCTCTCACTCTCATTCACTCTAATTTATTTATAATTGTTACTTTATTTTACTATACTTTTTCTGCATAGGGAATTTTTTTTTCTCTTAAATGGTGTATTCACTTTTCTCTTCGCGCGAGAAATGATTTCTTCTCATTTCTTAATAACATATCCAAGGGTGTTTCATAACATCATATTATCTCACTTAATACAATAATTAATCATATTATAATTATCAATTAAGAAAACTTGGTTTTTTTTCCTTATTTTGTTATACCCTTCTCTCTCTCTCTCTCTCTCTCTCTCTCTCTCTCTGTCTCAGTCACTCTCACTCATTCACTCTCTCTCTCTCTCTCTCTCACTCTCTCTCTCTCTCTCTCTCTGTCTCTCTGTCTCTCTCTCTCTCTCTCGTTCACTGATGACGACGTTTATGTGTATTAATTATTATCAATTAATATTATTTCCTTCCCGGTATAAAACAAAATTAGAATGACTTTTCATGTTGTTACTATTTTGTTCTTGCCCGTTTTCTTTTGACGAAAAACAGAAATAAATTTTTTTGCTGTTAAATATATGTCGCGAGTGTGTGTGTATGAATATGTACATGTATGTGCGTGCGCGTGTGTGTGTATGTGTGTCTAAAGTAACGCATCGATCACAGATATACTCTTACATTTGCCTTTTTTAAATTGTCTTTCCTGTTATTTTTTTTTTCTTCTTTTTGTTTTTCGATGAAGTTGCTGCATCGTATTCTGTTTGTTGTATACATTTATTTGCTTTCTTTTTTCTTAATTTTTTGTTAAAGTACATCTCGTTCTCTCTCTCTCTCGCTCTCTCTCTCTCTCTCTCTCTCTCTCTCTCTCTCTCTCTCTCTCTCTCTCTCTCTCTCTCAAGCATCAAGGAATTCACAAGTGCAATTTATAGTTCATTCATGAACATCACCATCTTCATCACCGTCGTCATCGTCATCATGGTCGTCGTTGTCGTTGTCATCATCATCATCATCATCATCGCAAATGTTAAAAGAAAAAAAAAGAAAAAAAAAAAGAGAGAAAAAAGAAAGGATACGCAAAGCAATAAAAAGGAGTGTTATTTATTCTCAAATACTATATATTTCCGTGGAATTTTTTTTTTTTTTTTTTTTTTTTTTTTTTTTTATTTTATTTTTAATGATAATTTGATTCTTCATTTTAATTACTTCGCTACAAATTACAAACTGTAAATATCTATACATATACATGTACATACATATATATATATATAAAAAAAAAAAAAATTTTTTTATACATATATATATATATATATAAAAAATTGCGATAATATTCTATTTTTCTTTTTTCGAGAAAAGTATTTCTGGAAGTATTGTTTTCTTTTTCTCTTTCTTTCTTTCTTTCTTTCTTTCTTTCTTTCTTTCTTTCTTTCTTTCGTTCATTCATTCATTCTTTCTTTCTTTCTTTCTTTCTTTCTTTCTTTTTTTCTTTCTATCTTCTTCTTCTCCCTTTCTTTTTCTTTCTTTATTTTTCTTTTTTTTTTCTTTATTTTTATTTTTTTTTTATTTCTTTTTTATTTGTTGCAAAATTTCAACTTGGTACACAGGTTTGTCGCGAAGACTTGAGAGATACATCATCATCATCGTCGGCGTCGTCATCGTCGTCATCGTCGTTGTCGTTGTCGTCGTCGTCGTCGTCGTCGTCGTCGTCGTCATCATCACCACCACCATCATCATCATCATCATCATCATCATCATCATCATCATCATCATCATCATCATCATCATCATCATCATCATCATCATCATCATCATCATCATCATCATCATCATCATAATCATCACATCTCGAATCTTTTCTTCCCTAACATATATATGTATGATGTGTGTGTATATATATATATATACGTGTGTGTGTACGTGTGTATATACATATATGTATATATATATATATATATATATACACACGAAAACTAAAATTATTATAAGTAGACATTACTCTTCCATTTAATAGCATTCTCTCACATTATTTGTTTCTATTTTCCTTTCTTTCATTTCTTTTTTCTTCTCTCGTACATAAAATGGAGAGAAAAAAAATATAGGTATACATAAAACACGCTTGTGCATTTTTTGAATGCTATTGAATATTTTCAATTCTCATTGTTTGTTTATTTGTTATGTTTGTGTGTGTGTGTGTGTGTGTGTGTGTATGCGTATGTATGCATGTGTATCTCTATCTGTTGTTCTTTTTCTTTCATATTATTAATATTAATAATTAATAATGATAATAATAATTATAATTATAATTATAATAATAA
>NC_062189.1:1686567-1692071 GCF_912470025.1 Vespa velutina | reverse complement strand
ATATAAAGAAGAAAAGAGTAAGGTAGAAAGGACAAATCCACGAAAAAAAAAAAAAAAAAAAAAAAAAAAAAAAAGAAAAAAAAAATATTACAAAACAAAGAAATAATCCAAAATCCAAATCTCGATAAAGGAAAATATAATAGAATTTCTCGCGAATTAATCGTCATGATTACTGCCCGACTGTACTTGGTGGTAATGATAAAGTTACAGGAAATGCACTATTCAGAAACTTGACGAAAGTTTGTTGACGCAAATGCAAACATAAAATAGCACGCTCTCTCTGTCTGATATATATATATACATAAATATATATATATATATATCTCTCTCAGAGTCACTCTCTCTCTTTCTCTCTCTCTCAATCTCGCTCTCTCTCTCTCTCTCTCTCTCTCTCTCTCTCTCTCTCTCTCTCTCTCTCTCTCTCTCTCTCTCTCTCCCTCTTTCTCTCTATCTTTTTCTCAGCTTATCTATCACACAAAATGGATCACCCTCTCAATCAGTCTCTCCCTCTCAGACATTCGGTGATCTCTCTTTTACTCCTATCTGATCTTTCACTTTTCTTCTATTATTTTTTCTCCCTCTCCTTCTTCCTCTCTCACTCTCTCTTTCTCCCTCTCTGTCACTTGCTAGCTCTCAACCCCTTTAGTGTTGCCTATCTGCCTGTATTTCTCCATTTCTAACTTTCTTTCTTTCTTTCTTTCTTTCTTTCACATACACATCACACACACGTAGATTTTTACTCACTCTCATACTTATTTTTTCTCTCCCCCTCTCTCTCTCTCTTTCTCGCACACACACACATACACACACACGCCACATACACACCGCATACACACTCTCTCTCTCTCACACTCTACACTCAAGGATGGATTCCCTCGAGTCCTCGGAAGCAGCGGACAGATTTTTTTTCGGAGGAGGGGGGCACATCGTGCACGACATACGTTTAATAGTCAATCGGCCGTTTGTCGTCAGAGGTGTCGCGCACACGCGATTTTTCCTTCTTACTGTATTACGCATGATGTGTGCATGGGTGTGTCTATCTGTCTGTCTGTCAGTCTGTTGTCTGTCTGTCTCTCTGTCTGTTTGTTTATTTGTTGTTTTTCTATTCCTTTGAATTCTTCTTTTAATATGTGTATATATGTGAATTGGTGGTAGTAGTGTGTGTATGTATATATTGGTACGGTAGGTACAGCGAATGTCCTTCTTATGTGTATACATCTCTGTTTTCTCTTCTCTTATAATACGTCTCTCTCTCTCTCTCTTTCTCTCGCTCTCTCTCTTTCTCTCTCTCTTTTTTCTCTCTCTCTTTTTTCTCACTTTCTCTCACTCTCACTCTTTCTCTCTACCTCCCTCCCTCCCTCCCTCCCGCCCTCACTCTCTTTCTCTCTATGTATTATCTCGTCGATGTGTATGTTAATTAGAGCGTTGTGTGTATGTATGTGTATGTATGTAATGTGTGTGTGTGTGTGTGTGTGTGCGTGCGCTTGTGTGTATGTGTGTGTGTGTGTGTGTATGTAATGTGTGTATGTATGTTTAGGTGTAGCATGTACGTGAATGGCTAAAGGAAATTAGATCGGAGGGTGGTGCAGGAGTGTATGTCTGGGGTTCAAGGTCAACGGGGACTCGGAGCAGGTGGGCTTGGCCGGGGGTCAGGCTCGCTCACTATGCTGTGTGGTAGACCGGGTAATCCAGCAGTAGGGGGAGCTGAAGCAGGGCCTCCAGCCCCGCCGCCGCCTACCGTTGGACCCGCGGGGCCTGTCGGACCCCCGGCGCCTGCACCGCCTGCCGAGGAGTTTGGTCCGCCACCACCCCCACCACCACCGCCGCCGACGACGGAATGCCCACCGGGAGGTGGGGGTGCAGAATCGTGAGGAGTCGTTGAATGCGCCTGTTGAACGGGCAGCGCCCCAGCGTAGTATCCGCCGTTGATCCCCTCGGGGTAGCTGCTGGAGAAAGCGAAAAGAAATTGGCCACTTCGATAAATGCCTTTTACAAAGTGCCCAATCGATCTTAGGAAATCCAAAGGTTCGAACGCTTCTATAACCACGTTACTTTACACTTGATTCTCTTTCCATGTAATACGAGAGAGTTAACATCTGCTTGAAAATCTGTTTCTGTAAAAATTACGATATCTTTTTCCCGGGTGCAAGAAAAAGAAATTGCGACGATACTCCAAGTATACCCTACGATTTTTAAGCTTGAGCTCAATTTTATTGCATTATAAGGACGCTTACCCGGTCGAGGAAAGGAAATACTCCTTGTTTACACAGTTTCGTAAGCAGTCTGGTATGCGACCGACGATAGCTCTTCGTATTTCACTGGCCGCCATCTCACGTAGTTCGGTGCAGCTTGCATCGCTGTAGAATGCAGCGTGTGGTGTGCACAACAGATTGGGCGCGTCTTTCAACGGACCTATGCATATATCGAAATATTTCTCTCTTAGGATAACGTTTAATGATCATTCTTCTTCTTCTTCTTCTTCTTCTTCTTCTTCTTCTTTATTTTTTTCACTTTTCTTTTATTTGCTTCTTCTTTTTCTTTTTTTTTTTTTTTCGAAATTCAAACATGTATTGTTAACAAACGTATTTGCTTTTTCTTTTTCTTTATTTACTTTTCTATTCCTCTCTCTCTCTCTCTCTCTCTCATATGTACATAACAATGTCTGACAATTAATCAATGAAAAATTATCAAAGCACACGATACGGTTTAACAATGCATGTTTTCTTAATTATGTTCACCTTATTAAATTCCTCTATACAACATGCCATGCCGTGGATACCATCGGGAAGATGCACTGGTGTATATATACCAGATGGTCAAAGAAGAGGACCAGGATGACCAAAGGGAATATTAGTTAGAGAGGGAGGGGGTTAGGTATGGTCAGATAAAACTCACATTGCGTAGACTGACCCTGAAAGACGTTGTACGGTTCATTTTCATGAACGTCCAATGCCGCTGCACGAATTCTACCCTGTTTAAGTGCGGCAGCTAATGCATCATCGTCTACCAGTCCACCTCGTGCTGTGTTTACTAAAAATGCTCCTGGTCTCATCTGAAAAAATATCATTGTCACGTTGAAACATCAAATAAACAATATATTTTATTTTCATTATCGTAATATATAATCAAATATAATAATACCTGCTTAATAGTGAATTCATTTATTAGGTGATGATTGTGCTCATTCAAGGTACAGTGTAGAGATACACAGTCGGACTGAAATAGTAAATCCTGAAACGTACGAACATATAAATTAATAAATATAATTAATTTATATTTCATTCGAAAAGAATTTACGAATATGAGAATGATTTTTTTTACCTGCAATGTATAAACCCTGGTGAGTCCAAGAGATTTCTCGATTCCATCAGGTAGGTAAGGGTCATAAAAGATGACAGTAAAACCAAAAGCTTTAGCACGTAATGCGACTGCAGAACCGATCCTGCCTAAACCGACTATGCCAAGTGTGTCACCTCGTATCCTTGCACATCCTGTTGCTGCTTCCCTGACCTAAAATATAACAAGCATATCAAAATATCGTATTTGTTTTTTTTTTGTTTTCAATAAAAAAAAAAAAAAAAGTAAATAAATAAAGATAAAAAAAAAAAAAAAAAAAAAAAAAAAAAGAACAAACGTATTTCTCGATGAATCTTTCTTACCTGTTCAGGTCCAGTGAATTTTTTTCCTTCGCGTACCATATTTGCCAACCAATATGTACGTCGATAGAGATTTAGAATCAGACAGAGAGTGGTGTCCGCTACTTCTTCGACTCCATAGCCAGGCACATTGCACACTGCGATGCCAAGTTCGCCAGCTGCTTTGACATCTATATTATCCACCCCAGATCCAATTCTAACGATGATCCGTAGTGTTTTGAACTTTTCAAGGTCTTCTTTTGTCAAAATTATAGTATGCCACATAAGTGCACCTACAGCTTCGTTTAATACCTATAAAAAAAATATTTAACGCATCGCTTGAAATCTCTTTTATATAAAATGTTTTTAGGATATACGTCTCACAGATCACAAATATCTTACCTTCTCATGAATTTCTGATGTTGACTGAGCATCACAAAATGCCACAGTCGCAACATCTTTAAGAATGGGCATTTCGATGGAACAATCTCGTCCATCGAGTAAAGCCACTAGTGGTCGTGTTTGGATGGGCCCATTTGCAATAGGGCCCCTTAGATTCTCCATTCGAGGGCGTTTGGGCATCATCTTCCGTTTGTCCATCGGTCAGACAGCCCCCCCTATGTTTGTATTTTTCACTCTTACTCTCAGTTTCACTAAAAATGTCCACTATTTCTCAAAAAAGTCTTATAAACCACTCGTAAAGAAGCCTCTTCGAATGTGTGATTATATGGTTTTGCACTTTGATGCTTTGTCACACAAATTGTTGTTGCAACACTGACTTCTGATCGGTTTTTGTACAAGGACCGCAGAACCTCCAACGCATCACGAATCGTTGAATACCGTCTCCTGTAAAGAAAAGAAAAAACAAATATCGTTTAAATACAATATTGTATGAGTATAAAAGAAAGGAAAACAATAATAATAATAATAATAATAATATTACATCGACCAAACATAGAAAGCTTTTTTTTAAAATTTTGTAAACCGCATCACAAATATTACAATGGCACTTTTGTAAACTATATCACAAAGTTTACAAAACAAAACGTTTTGTCAACATAAAATATATGTTAATATCAAATTACTTCATCTTTTGATTTAAAAGTAATTCTAAGAAAGCGTGCTCCAAATTATAATCCACATATACATGTATTATTACCTGCATAAGCAATAGATACACATACGCATCCATATAATAAAAAAAAATAAAAAAAAATAAAAAAAAAAAATAATAATAATAATAATAATAATAATAATAATAATAATAATAATAATAATAGTGACAATAAAAAATTAAAAAAAAATTTTTTTTCTTCTTATATCAATCAACATTGGTATTACACGTGCAATAACAATAAATCCATAGAAATGAAATAAATAAACAGTAGGATCGTCACATGAAAAGCTTGAAAACGTATGTTGCACGTAACGACGAGAACGACGATGAACGTACATACATCTTTGTTATGGAAACGGATGAAAATGTTAAATATTAACGAACGATACTAAATCAAAAGATATATTAGATTTGGCATATTAAATGACCACCTTTAAACGACTAGCATGAAAATAGTTACTTATTGCCGATATATCGAGTCGCTCTGGCGCAACGCAGGACATAATGCGAAACACACAATTCGTAACAGCGTGCGCGAAAGCAAGCTTTTTAGGTTACCTTGAAACGCGCCGGCTTAACCTGCGCACTACGTACGTTCAACGATGTAAAATAATAATATCGTTTAGGTGCGTAAAAATAACAAAATAATGAGTATCACTGTTTAACAACGTTGTAAACTAGATAAGAGAATTCGTACGTTATTAGTTAAAACGTCGAGAAAAGGAGCTCGTAGAAGCGCAGAGGGCACCCAG
>NC_062189.1:1624067-1679067 GCF_912470025.1 Vespa velutina | reverse complement strand
TTTCTATTGTATTGTAAAAGAGCAGATTTTCTCTCTCTCCCCCACCCCAACTATGTTTGCGCGTGTTTATCTGTGCTACTAAAATATATACATTAATTTCGATAAAGGGAATGAATGAATGAGTGAATGAATGAATGAATGAATGAGTGAATGAATGAATGTATGAATGAACAAACGAATGAATGATAAAGTATAATCATAATTTTGGCTTTATCTCGAAATAAGGATTGATATTATCAACGGAATCATTTCCTTAGATAATAATTTCAACAACTATCTTCAATCAAGCGAAGTTATGCTACGGTATTTGGGCCTATGACCTCTGCTACGTTTGAAAAGTGTGCTGATAAGAAACATCGAAGAAGAAGAAGAAGAAGAAGAAGAAGAAGAAGTAAAAGTAGAAGAACTAGAAGAAGTAAAAGTAGAAAAACTAGAAGAAGAACAACAACAAGAAGAAGAAGAAGAAGTAGAAGTAGAAGAAAAAGAAGAAAACATGAGGAGTAGGAGGAGAAGGAAGGAAAGAAGAAGCGCGTTTATATACGACGCCCTCGCGGGAGTACCAGGTGTACACAAAACGATTTCCTCTTCTTCGACGAACGACGCACTCAGCAACCGCGAGGAGCAGCGCACCAACCAGAACGACAACAACGACGACGACGACGACGACATTCGTTTATCGTAAATGTATTGATACGTAACTGTATTTTGCTTCAAGAGCAAACGAGAAAGCAAGAGCGAAAGAGACCAAGAGCGAAAGAGAAAAAGGAAAAGAGAGAGAGAGAGAGAGAGAGAGAGAGAGAGAGAGAGAGAGAGAGAATACAACACGAGAGTCCATTCTACGCGCAATCCCTTCCCTACCTCCAACCCCCTAACTCCTTCCCATTACCCCTCCCATCCTCCCACAGTGAACAGCGCGAACTGCTCTCCATCGCGTCACGCTTAACGTGTGTGCGCGCGCGAGAGCGTGTGTTGCTGCTGGTGCTGCTGCTGGTGCTGTTGCTGTTGCTGGTGCCCCTCTGTGCACGTTTAAGATGTTATGTTGCTGGTGGCACGCCAGTGCCGCCGCCGCCGGCCAGTCAGCCAGTCAACCAGTCACCCAGCGACGACGACGACGACGACAACGACGACGACGACGAACCGCACAGCGGGTTAGGACAAATGCGTGGAAGAGCGGGAGAAAGAGGGGGAGGGGTTGCATGGGAGTTTAGTTCCTCCTAGTGAATATGGCATCTTGACTCCTAGTAGTGGAGCGTGGCAAGCAATGGCCGGCCCCGATCGATGTCTCGGCTTCTCCCTCCCTCCCTCCCACCCTCTTCGTCTCTCTCACTCTCTTCCCCCTCCCGACAACACGACCCTCCCCACCCCTCCCTCTTTTAGCCCAATAGCTGTCGCAACCTGCACCATCGCCGTGTCTCATCCTTCTCTCTTCTCGTCTCGCGTCTCGTCTCGTCGCTTCACTACTCTTCTTTTCTCTTCTCTCGACAAACCAAATCCCGAAGCTGCTGCTGCTGCTCCTGCTACTACTACTACATTGCTGCTGCTATTGCTGTTGCTGTTGCTGCTGCTTACCGTTCGACTTTCTCACTCTCTCATTCTGTTTACAATGAATGGATATATGCTATCCACTTTACTCTCTTCTACCCTCTTCCACTCCTACCCTCCCTCCCACTAACTCTCTCTCTCTCTCTCTGTCTCCCCCTTCTTCCTACCATCCACCACCTCTTTTCGCATTATCCCTCTACCCTCTACTTAATAATTAACCTCTTCCTACACACAACAGTATACCGATGATTTGCACGCGAAATAAACATACCAGAAACTTTCTTATACGACACGGTCGATGAGGATGGAGAGTGGGAGGAGTTTTTTGGACGGATGGATGGATGGATAGATTTATTTTATTTTGTATTATTGTATATCTTTCGCCGGAATTTTGAACGTTCGATATGATAGAAACTCCTAATAAAATCTAATCATCCGCCAAAGTTAATTCGTATTCGTTTGTGTCATATATGTGAATAATATAAGTAACAATGTGTATTAACGAAAGTAATAAAAATATGACAAATACAAAGCATCGAAATCCTCCTTCAAATCACTTTTGTTTTTCGTGCATAGTAGTATTTCAATGTATCCCTGTATTGAATGGTATATGCTATTATTTATATAGGGTGTCGTGATTACAGGTATGTTCTCGGAGTAGTATCTCTTGTTATAGGAGCGATGTTATTTCGCAATTTCTTTTTTTTACTGTGTTCTCGAGCGTACCACGTAATAGGGGGGTTGTGTGTGTATACCCGTGTCATTATCATCGTCACTATTTGGCATTTATGTATGCGTGTATGTATATAAATGGGGTGAATCTCGGATCCAATCCAATCTAATAATATCTATTTATTCTGTTCTTCCATTTCGATTATTATTATTATTATGTTGTCATCATTATTATTATTATTATTATATTAGAATATTTATCGAACCGTTTGTATAGTAAAAAAAAAAAATTGTAAAATAATGGTTAAACAAGGGGAATCAAAAATCGTTTCTCTTTTGTAACAGAGGTAGGCAAACAATGTACGGTGTATAAAGACAAGTTCGCCGTTTTAACTTTCATCAGGGAAGTTTGATTTCTTTCTCGGGGCAAAGTTTTTTATTAAAGAAAAGTACGAAGAGAGATGACTCTTTTTCTCCTCCGCTTCCCTCTCACTCCCTCTCTCTTCCTCGAAAATTAGCATCGACAGAAATTCCTTCATCCCCATGCATATACAATGCGTATGTAAGTAGGTAGGTAGGTTGTATGTATGTATGTATGCATGTATATGTGTATGTATGTATATATATATATATATATATACATATAAAAAGTTAGAAAAATACATAACACGATCGGAAAGAGTCTAGAAATGGGATTAAAGTGGTACTTGAAAATGTTCACTACTATTGAAAATGTTGAACCCCTCTTATAGGAGAAGATATTCGTACAATGCTAGTGGCCCAAGAACAACTCTCTATATATCTCTATCTCTTTCCCTTTCTACGTGAGAAGATAAGGTAGAAATCTAATAAGTTTAAGTATATATGGTATATGTGTGTGTATGTACATATGTATGTACATACATATATATATATATATTGCTTTTACCAACTTACGTATGTTAGACAACTTTGAGATCGTTCAAAGCATACCAGAAGGAAAGTTCTAGATCCGCGTCCTTGACCTTGCGCTTTCGGCCATATTTCTTAGCTCGAACAATGGCACAATAGTATTTAAAAATCTCGAAATCATAGAATTACATATGAGATGTCTCAAGAAGGTCATTTTAAATACATTGTGTATATCTGTTCTGTGTACGCTCACAAGCATATGTGTGTAGAATAGACCAAAAGTTCTTAATTAATTTTTACAAATAAATTATTCCTTTTGGAAACTTTTTAGGTTAGCTTTTTCGTATACTTTTCGTTTTCTTTTTCTTCAGATTATAAAACTACAAGTTTAAGAACTTATGGCCCACTTAAGAATTTTTGACCCATCCTATTATATAAACGAATTAAGAAGATCATTAACACGTTCACACGAGTGCGTCATGATGGTCAACGATGATAATTATCGAGCTTTCTTATAAGACGATTTTTCATTTGTCTACGACTAATAAACACGTATAATACACATATATTTTCGTACATAATTCGATATACTGTGATTCAAAACAAAAAGAAAAATTAATCTAAAAAGATTCTTTAAAAAAAAAAAAAAAAAAAAAAAAAAAGAAAAAAAAAAAGAAAAATTAAGATAACCTAGAAACTTTTGGTCGACCCCATATAATTCAACAACAAGCGGCATGATGGTTCTGTCAAAGTCCTGTGAGAATACGCTCGTAAATGCGGTAAATGGAAAGAAGAAAAAAAAAAGAAAGAAAACTTAAGTTATATTAAATTAAATTAAATTAAATTAAATTAAATTAAATTAATCGATTTTGCGATCGTCGATACGAATACGAAGAGATCAATGAGTTACGAATATCGTTTAGATCGAAACGATGTTGTTCTTGCGTTATTGTTATTGTTGTTATTGTTGTTGTTGTTATCGTGATCATAATCGCAGAGAAAAATAGTCGACCGTAGGACAACGAAAGTCTATTTCAAGAAGCCGACGTGTAACAACAGCAGTAGCAACAGCATCATGAGCAGCAGCAGGAACAACAGCAGCAGTAGGTTACAGTGCGCGGGATAGTTAAGTCAGGTCAGTTTGCTAGCTTACATAAAGAGGCTAAGTAGCGGCGAAAGGAAGAGGACAGCGAATGTTATACACGAGAAGGACAAGTTAGAATAGAGGGAAGGTAATAGGGTGGGGATAGACAAGGAGTGGGAAGTGGAGAATGAAAATGGTAGGAGTTAGTTAGTGAGTGAGTGTTGTGTTGTTTTGTTGTGTGTGTGTGTGTGTGTGTTGTGTAAAAGAGAGAAAAAGAGAGAAAGAGACTTTGTTAAAAGGGTGGGGGGCACCTGTTACAACGTTCAAGAGACTGTCATGCCTCTTTCTTTCTTTCTTTCTTTCTTTCTCTCTTCTTCCATTTCCCTTCTTTTTCTTCCTTCCCGTAGACACCACTTAGGTCGTTACATTGAAATTTCTCTAGACGAAGGCAGCAACGTAACCGTTCCTGTGCATAAACCCATGGCACGATCGATGCGGTCATTCTCTCTCTCTCTCTCTCTCTCTCTCTCTCTCTCTCTCTCTCTCTCTCTCTCTCTCTCTCTCTCTCTCTCTTCCTCTCTTTCTTTCTTATAGAGAAACGACACATTTGCCGTACTTCTGTGTGTGTCTATATATATATATATATATATATATATGCATACTGTGAATCTCCAAAATGAATAGCATCGAGAAGAGATCAATGATAAATATTACACTTTGATTTCTCCTACTTTGATTATTATTTTACTACTATTACTATTACTACTACTACTACTACTACTATTACTACTACTACTATTATTATTATTATTATTACCGATCATCAAAAATTTTTCTCTTATCTATAACTCTAATCTCTGATAAATTCACAATCGTCTATTTTAATTCGATATATACATATATATACATACATATATACGTACATACGTAACTTTTTAAGAAATATTTTATCTCTTTCTTAAGCAAACAAAAGGCAACAGTTATAACGTTTTCATAATCTCATTAAAAGGAATTAAGGAAAAATAAAAAGAGAAAAAAGAAAAAGTAAGACAATCGTTGACGCTAAAATAAGTATATGTATATATAGTATGTATGTATGTATGTATATATGTATACGCGATATCGGGAACGCATAAGATTGTTTACACTACGTGATTTCGAATGTTGGTTATCACATTCTTCGAATCGATAAAACATGCTGATAACGAAGTGGTCCATGAAAAAATAATGATTGTTATACTTTGTAACTTTGATAGCTGGATAAACGAATGAACACATAAGTACACATAGAGAGAGGGAGGCGGGGAGAGGGGGGGAGGGGGGAGGCGGGAGAGAGAGTGTGTGTGCAGAAAAAATAAAGAGCACGTTTCAGAAACGTTAGTTGAGCGCCGAAATGGCGCTCATCCGTATGACATACACGCACAACATAACGTATGATTTATAACGGCGATGGTCAATTGGATACATTAGTCGAAAAATATGTTATGTCGAACGTGCGATCGGTACTCTTTTAATATATATATATATATATATATATATATATATATATGATGTATGTATGTATGATATATATATATATATATATACACACATACATAATGCATAGGAGTATGAAAGACGATCGAACTAATCGACGACAGTTTCGTCGAGCGGTTAATTCTAAAAATCCTCCAAGCTACATCATAATTGGTCGATCTCGGTAGGGTCCTGACCATCCAATCACCGTCCGGCAAAGATCAACCAATGATAGCCGACCAGTTCATAGAGAGCAAAACGATTCCCTACAAACGTTAACACAGAAGGAAAAATCTTTCTTTAGGATGGTTAAATCGAGGATAAAAGTTGTAAACGAAGTGGACGTAAGTTACTTGAAGTATTCCCCCCCCCCCCCCTCCAAAAAAAAAGTAAAATAATATAAAAATAAAACAACGGAAAAAAGAAACAAAGAAAGAAGAGAAAGTAACTTCAAAACGAAACAATATCGCAAACAAAAAAGAAAAAAGCAAAAAAGAAAAAAAAAAAAAGAAAAAGAAGACAAACAAAGGGAAAAAGAAAATACAAAATAAAAAGAAAAATAAAAAGAAAAAGAAAAATAAACAAAAATAAAATAAGAAGAGAAAGCGATTTAATAAGTACTAGGTACTAGGTTAGGATTTTAACTACCCTTCCTTAATACTTTTTCACCCTACGTAAAGCCCCACGCGATAGAGACGCGTCTGTGACCGACAAGAGACATGTCTCTTTCTTTCTCTCTCTCTTTCTCCTCTCTCTCGTTGAAGTATTTCGAGAGAGTTACGGAACGGCGAGAACGCGGGTCCGCGTCGAGAGAGCACTTTGAAACGTGTCGCTGAAATCCTATCGCAGTGGTGGTGGTTCCCCGTTGTAGTCGATCACCCGAGAGAGCAAGAGAGAGATCAAGAGAGAGAGAGAGAGAGAGAGAGAGAGAGAGAGATCAAGAGACCGGACGAGAAGAGAGTAGGAGAGAAGACGATAATCGGGCCAATCCGGCCCGATGGAAGGAATAAAAAGAAAGGCGCGTGGCTCGTTGCTGGCACGGCGTCTCCCGCCATATCGCGCCGCCAGTTGCCGCTATACGCACGTACAAACGCGAGCGTGGCAGAAAACGAGAGAGAGAGAGAGAGAGAGAGAGAGAGAGAAAGATGGAGTAAAGAGGACGAGAGGATAGGTAGGTAGGTAGGTAGGTAGGCAAGCAGGCTGGCGAGCGGGTGGACGAACGGACAGCGGGGGGATGGAAGATGGGAGGTAGAGTATAAGAAGAGGGGAGGAGAAATAGAAGGAATGAAGCGAGCGCACACCCACACACACGGTCGCGTCCAAACGTACGAATGTACGATTATCAGGGGCAGCAGCAGCACCAGAAGAAGCAGCAGGAGTAAGAGAGTAAGAGTATGAACAACATCCAACGTGTACACATCGGTAAAATCATAGTCGTGTAAAGAAGAAGGAGGAGCAGGAGGAGGAAGAAGAAGAATAACGAAGGAGAACGTACGTAAAGGAGAAGAACGTGACCAGTCACGGAATTCTCTGCGGTGCGTATGTAGACCGCGTGTGCGCCGTGCTACTACGCGGGCCGCGTCCACCGAGGAACGAGGAAGGATAGAGAAAGAGAGAGACGGAGACAGAATGAAAGAATGAGAAAGAGAGAAAGAGAGAGAGAGAGAGAGAGAGAGAGAGACAGATAGAGAGAGAAAGAGAGGAAGGAATTAAACAAAAAGAAAGAGAAAGAAAAATAAAAGAAAAGAAATAGATCGAAGGGAAGAGCAAAGAAGGACCGCGCCGCATCGACTAACCTGTCGGAGGCGACTCTTCCTATATTTCTCGGGCACCTTCGTACTCTTCGTCGTACTCGTGGCGTTTTCACCGGTTGTACTGATTGTAAGAGGGGCCAACGGTATAGGGGGAATAACACAAATCGTTTCACTCTTTCACCACTGTGTTCCTTCGTATCCTTTCTCGCGTTGCTTCGGTCCTTCTTCTTCTTCTTTCTTCTTCTTCTTCCTTCTTCTTCTTCTTCTTTCTTCTTCTTCTTCCTTCTTCTTCTTCTTCTTCTTCTTCTCTCTTTTTCTAGCTCGCTCTCTTTTACGCGGAGGGGTGTCCACACGGCGGCGCGGCTCTCCTCTCGGTTCGCGCCGCTCTCGCGTCGTCCACGGCCGACTTCGGAGAGCCTCCCCCCGTAAAGAAGCCCCGTGTCGATCGTACGAATGCGGACACTGTGATCGCGCGCGCGTCTACCCTTATGACGCCCCGATCGTTTCTTCAAAATATATCTCGATTCAACGGTTTTAATGGAAAAAAGCGACGAACCGACGATGCGCGGAACTACGCTCGCGACACTCTCCCTCGCTGGAGGAAAATGGCGGCCCCCGGTCGCCCGAGTGACTCGCGCGCGCCACCGATCCTCTCCGTCACCAACCGACCGCTCACGGACACGCCCGAACTGACCCGACTGTGTATACCGAACGGTTGTACGCTTAAATTTAAGCAAAATTCAACGACAAACTGTCGACATCGATGATCAATTCGATATATTATTTTTTTTATCGCATACCATTGCGTTATTTAATTAATGTCGTTGTTTACTGTCGTTTTAACGATTAAAAAATTATTTAAATATTTGAATATAACATCTGTCACACTTATTTCGTCCTTTTCGCATTTACGATATTATATAAAAAAATTAATTATTAAAAAATTTCTATTGACAAAGTTTAAGAGATTTATTTAATCCTCGTTTCTACGTACAACAAAGGAAATTAAACGTTTTAAATATTATAATATCTATTTAATCTTATAATTATTATAGTATCTGATATTACGGTATTATTTTTCGTTCGGTAAATATGATACGGAGTCTCCATCTTGCGTGCTCATAATTGTCTACATTTTATAAACTGTGATTTCTGAAAAACAAGCCTTTACATTCTTTTTACTTTATTACTTTCTAATAGAAAATCGTTGGACGATAATATTAAATGTATCCTGATGAACTACTACGTATGATTGGTTGACATAAGACTCTGTGATTTATGGACCAATAGAATGAAACAAAGTACCATTGTTAATTATACACTTGAATCTCGCCTTTTCATTGGTTGACAATAGACATTTACGATTTATCGATAAAAGTCTTACATTATTATTATATTATATTTAAAAAAAGTACGCACAATTGTTGTAACGTAAAAATAATTCAAAAGGTTATGTTAATAGCACTTGAAATATAAGTAGTTATATAGCAACAAAAGTGACAAGGTTTCTGATTGGCTGCTTACCTATCATTTAGGGATATAGTTGCATTTTCTTTTCTTTTTTTTTTTTTCTTTTTCTTTTGTATTATTATCGCATAATTTAACTGTGGTTAACACAAATGACAATTTATTATTAAATAATAAAATATGTAAATATCTTGTTGACAATGGAAATAACATTAATAAAAATAATGTATTGTACATAAATATGAATATCGGTGTATAATTAAATTTTGTATCGTTTTGATTAGCAGAGTCATCTAACGGTTTAAACGGACATTATAACTTTGTAATTACGGACTAAGCTTTAGTACTAAATATTGAAGCATTTACTGCTACGATCTTGGAGAGAACAAAAATATTTCGTATCATTTGATTGGAGGAAGGAGAAAAGGAAAAAAAAAAAACAAAATAAATAATAATATTATTGTACTTGTAATGGCTTCTTTCAGAACGCAGCTTAAAAATATCCAACGTACGTAAATAATATTTTCTTCGTTATAAAGAAAAATGCAAATCTGACGTTCCATCATATGTTCGTTACAAGTTTTTTTTCTTTGTCATTGTGTTTTTACATTATACGTGTTGATCGTACGAAGAAATGGACCAGTACCTACATAGTGTCTTATTGTAATATAAATATAACTGACTGGTACAATCATTATTTAAAATTATACTTGCCATTTTTTACAAATCAATCGACATGTCAGACGTGAAAAGTCTTGAACATCCAACATTGAAGGTAAATAATATAAATATGCGAATAGTTGATAATAAAATTTACGTTTTTGAATGTTACATATATAAATCTTTGTGAAACAATTTTTAATATATTCCTTTTTTGTTTTTTTTTTTTTTTTCCTTTTCTTTTTTTTTTTTTTTTTTTTTTTTTTTTGTAATATAGGTACCGTACGAACTTCTAAATAAAAAGTTTCGTTCAGCTCAAAAAACATTAGACAGAGAAGTGTCGCATGTTCAAACTGCAACGAATGAGTTGGAAAAAGGATTGAAAGGTGATGGAACTGGTGTTGCTACTGGAGAAATAACTAGACTTTTGGGTGGCGTAGTAGCTAGACTTCAAGTATTGAAGCGCAAAGCAGAAGAATCTATTGCGGAAGAATTGCAAGCAGGAATGGTTTGTAAAAGACGTTTGGATCATTTAAAGGAACACGCCAATACAGCACCGAGTGCTGTAAATCAATGGAGAAGGCAAAGATTAGATCGTATGCTAGTAGAATATTTTCTTCGAAAAGGCTATTACAAAACAGCAACCAAATTAGCAGATAGCAGTGAATTAAGGGATTTAACAAACATTGGTACGATAAACGGAATAATTATCTGTTATATATTTTATATTAGTTTGATAAAGACAATTGTTAGCTTATAAAAAAGTATGTTGTATAATTTTTAGATGTTTTTATGGTATCCAGAGAAGTAGAGAAATCTTTAGCAAATCATGAAACTTCAAGGTGTATCGGTTGGTGTCATGACAATCGATCCAAATTAAGAAAATTGGGTAGTACAATGGAATTTAATTTACGCGTACAAGAATTTATTGAATTAGTAAGAGCGGATAGAAGACTCGATGCTGTTAAACATGCCCGTAAATGTTTTGCAAATTATGACGATTATCAGTTACAAGAAATTCAATGTTGTATGGGACAACTGGCATTTCCCGCTAATTTTTATCTCAGTCCATATAAGGACTTATTAGATGAAAAAAGGTATATTGTTTTGTTCTACCTACATTATAATATGTATATGTAACTCATTGATATTTTTAGGTGGGATAGATTAATAGAACAATTTAGGCACGAGAACTATAGACTTTTTCAATTAGCCAGTCAAAGTGTATTTACAGTAGCATTGCAAGCAGGATTGTCGGCATTAAAGACACCTCAATGCTATAGTGCAAACAAAGAAGGCAGAAATCCTAGTTGCCCTGTCTGTAATGAAGCGCTTAATGAATTGGCAGCTCCATTACCATTTGCTCATTGTTCTCAATCGAGACTTGTTTGTAGTATTAGTGGCAAACCGTTAAATGAATATAATCAACCAATGATGATGCCAAATGGATATGTTTACGGAGAACAAGTGAGTCAATCTGAAGCTATTCCCTTATATACGAAGATATATGAAGGTATTCCCTTAAGCGCATATTCGTATAATAAACGTATTTTATCTTATAGGCTTTGGAAAAAATGGCGCAAGAAAATAATGGTATTGTAATTTGTCCAAAGACCAAAGAAGAATTTCCTTATAAAAAAATTGAGAAAGTATATGTTATGTAAAATGAATAGTTTAATCTTGAATTGTATGATACATAAAATGGGAGTTTTTGTGCAACAATAGGCATTTGTTTAGGTAGCGTTTATGATCTTTTTTTTTTTTTCCTTTTTTTTTTTTTTTTTTTTTTTTTTTTTTTTCTTTCCTTTTTGTTGATATAAAAAATATATTGTTTTATGCTATGTAATAATATTACTAGAGGAAAATACAACCTCTTTTTACAAAAATATTTTTATACTGATTTAATATATCCAAAATATACATTAACAAAATATATACTTTGTGTGTATTGTGATTCTGAATAATATTATTTTAATGTAAATCTGTTCATTTCTTTTTCTTTTTTTTTTTTTTTACGTGTTTATTTAATACACATTGTTATTATTCTACAGTACACATTTAAAGGTCTCAGGTAATTATATAACTTTGGTAATTAAGGCATAATATATATATATATATATATAATGTGATTCTGAATTTTATTACTATGTTACAGTAAATTACGCTTATATCATACATATTTCAAACATTTCGATGAATCATTCTATGATAATCTCTAGTACCGAGGTGTCATTCTTAATATATAAATAATCATGAGTTTATATAAACGTATAAATAAACAACACCAACTATTATTAGAAACGATTACGGAATAAAATAATAATAATAATAATAATAATAATAATAATAATCGCTTATAAATTATATAAATTTTTATAAAAAAAAAATGTTATCAAAGCCTGTTTTACCTTGATACTAGAAAATTACTAATCAAGTTTAATAATTACTTATTAAGATGTATTGTGTGTATACATCGAAATGATTACATTAATAATATATTCAATTATACAATTTTACGTGAGAAATTTAATGGAAATGCTTAACCTACATTTTTAATATTTATGATATGTATCAAAGAACGAATGAAATATTTTCATACATTCGAATTTTTATAAAAATATGTCCCTTTTTACATCAGATCAGTTCTCAGTTTCTTGTTTTCTTTTCTTTTTCTGTTTGTTTTTGTTTTCAATTATTCAAATGATTGCATGTTTTTTGTAATAATTTATTGTCTGCATTGATATACATACATGAAGGATTGTCCCTTTTAGGAATTCAAATTCTGTATTTTACAATAAGAATTTTTTATTATTAGATTGTATTATAACAATAGAATTATAACAAAGGCAAGTTATAATGCCTTATATTTTGAATGCGTGTAATAGATAAATAATGCTATTAAAGTGTAAAAACAGTATATATATATATATATATATATATATATATACATATACATATATATATATATATACATATATTAACAAATGCACACACACGTCTCATACAAGCATTACATTCATCACTCATATATGCACGGAATAAAAATTGTAACTATATTTGTAATTCTGATAAATAGTATATCTTATGGGTTCTTCTTTTTCTTTCTTTTTCTTTATTTTTTATTTTTTTAATTTTTTTTTTTTTTTTTTTTTTTTTTTTTTGTAAGGCGTGCAAGGTTGTAAATTCTATTTTTAAATATTAATAACGTGGTATGTAAGAAGCATGTGTTTAGAAATTGAAATTTTTTTTTTTCCTTATAATATAAAAAGTAATATATTTATTACAACAAATTCAGCATGCAAACGAAAATATTAATATACAAAGTATAAATATCTGTGCGATATCTATTTTATAGATAAAAAATTAAAATACTTATAATTAATTTAACTAAAATTTTAAATATAAATAATAACATTTTTTGATCTATTAATTTCATTGTACGTTTCCTTCTTCATTGAAAATATACTAAAAGGATCTTAAAAAAAAAAAAAAAAAAAAAAAAGAAAAAAAAACCAATATGTACGAGTATTTTAACTATAATTTAAATATAATAATATATCGTAAATTTTTCCTTCTCTGTATCAATAATTATTTTTCCAATAATGTATCACTTCTAATTTTTATGGAAAAGATCTACAAAGTAGCATGTAAAGTATGAATTATTATATTTTCTTTGATACTTTTTTCCTTTCAAAATGTATATTGTATAAGGTGTTTAATTACGGTTATGAAAATAATGTAAATTTCTTAATCGATCATAATATTTGTAAAAATCATACAAATGTAAGATATGAATTGTTCATACAAAAAATGTATCTATCTATTAATAATTCCAATTTTTAATAATCACTTCTTGATGCATATTATGCAACATTATTGTCTGTTTCATTATGGATCATTTACTCATAGAATAATAAAGAGTCATGTAGACTCATTCGTATCAACTTTACTATGTTCTTATGTACTATGTTTGGTCGTTTATAATGGCTTAAAAAAAAAACATAATTCATAAAGTTATATAAGAGCGTATCTTTTTTTTTATATTGATGTTAAACAATTTTCATTCATGTATAACAAAAGAAAAAAAAAAAGAAAGAAAAAGAAACAACAATCACAAAAAATGACTATTAACAAAACAAAAGTAAAAATATAATGATATATACAAATACTTCAACCTTATGAGTAGTATTAACGTTCATATTACAAACTATAAATTTATTAATAATCAAATTTGTTCTATTTCATTTCCTAGCATGCATATACATAAGTAATATTTTAATAAAACATGTGTATGTGTAATTTTAGAGTACAAACAACAGCAGTTTAAATGCTCGTTCAAAATTTTTTTTCTGTTAATAATATATTGCTTCAGATCGTTTAAAAAAAAAAAAAAAAAAAAAAAAAGTTTATTTGTTTTTTTTTTTATTTTTTTAAAGTAGAAAAAATTTATTTAAACTTAAGATGGTTATTGTTTTAATTTGACTTAAAATTGATATATTCAATTACAAAATTTAAAGAATTCAATTGTGTGCTTACTCTCCAGCGGCTTATATTTAATTTAAGCATTTCTGTAGAACCTAATATGATGCAATTTTCTTGTTAAAGCTGATTGGTCCAATTGATTAGGATATTTTGAACAAGTTACTCTATATTGAAATATTGTTTGCAATGATTGCCAAGAAATTCTGTACCTTTGATCTTTTTCATTTTTTCTAATCCATAACAAAATTCTGATTGTGTAATAACGATCTTTGGCATTAATCGAAATCATTTGAAATAATCCCAGAGATATGAGGCATGTTCAGAGAAAGTTATTCGGGAAATATTCAATGTCCCCATGATATAATAACTGGCATAACAAAAGAAAACAAAATTCCACTAAAAATGCCAGTGACAAGTGAAGCTGCGCCAAACATACCGGCTATCGATGCGTATTGTGGTTCTACCATTCTAAAAATGAAACAAAAAAAGAACGTAATTTATAATAAATGATTATAGCAATATCGGCGATTTGAAAATTTCATTTAAAAAAATATGTTTTTTCTTACCTAGGACAATACATCATTGAGATTGAGGAAAAATAACCATGAGAGATACCCATTGTAATGCCAATAATCAAATATGCCCAATCATTGTCAATAAACACTGGCAAATATCTCTTTGTTTCTGCTGGATAATAATTACAGAATAGAAACAATGGTATATAGAATATCCGTAAGATATTTGGAATTATCAGATATTTTTCACTGGGCTAAATGAAACAAAAGAGAGAGAAAGAGAGAGAGAAAAAAAAAAGGAACACTTAAGTCTCAAATGTCAATAATAGTAAGATATAATAAGCAATAGAATATTTATATACCCATTGAACGATAGATGCAATGGAACTACCAATCATAGCGGTAACGTTGAAAGTCAGAAAGCACATAACGCTAACATAAAAATCAAGTGGAACTATGAATTCTGCACTTGAACGTTTTATATCAGATTGAACAGATGGGAATAAAGCAAGAGTAACGAAAAAGACAATAAATATATTAAAAAGCTGAGAAGAACACTGCGAAACTATTTTCCAATAAGGTAGTTCTTCTTTCTTCCCTCTTGTACTACTCTCCAGTTGTCTTTTATTTAACTCTTTTTGATGAAGTAATTCGTGATATCTATAAAATCTCTTTAAAATAATGACAAAATTAATAATATGTTATATTATTATTCTATTTTTTTTTTTTTCTCATTAGAAATAGATCTATAAGATATAAAAAATTCTTACATTTAATGGAAGAGCAAAATAAGTGTCAAAACAGGCTAGAAGAATAAATAAAGCCGTTATAAAGTAATAGATAGCAGCAGTCCGTGCATTTGGTGCCATAATTTGAGAAATAAGATTAATGACAGCTGTGAATGTTCCACTTATATTCTGTAAAAATGATAATTAAGATAAAGATAACATTTATTTGTTAAATATTCATTTAACATAAAATAATTGTTATAATATTTATAATTACCGAGCCCAAAATAACGGCCCCCGTATATTTACCAGGAAGTTTAGCAGCCATTCCAAACACCGAATTTTGATAAATCCCATTAGCAACTGCAGAAATTTATTACATAAATGTCCTTATTTCTAAGCAATTATTAATATATCATTGCATCTGTTGTAAACAAGAGATCTTACTGTTTAATATTATAACAGAAATCATAGTGATCCAGAAGAAAATTCCAGGCCATTGAGAAGTGTCCATCATTGCCAATATAACGGTAAATAAAAATATTAGAATTTGTACAAAGATGCCCCATGCTATACGTGTTGTCAAATTTCCTCTATAGATAAGATAAAAGTAATCATACAAATTAATATTCTCTCACAATGCATATTTTTTTTTTTTTCTTATATAAAGACAATTATATATCCTATTCATAAATTTATATACAAGATTGAGAGTTATATATTATAAGATATATACATACCTGAGTTTTATAAATATATTTAACCAATTAAATAACAAGTTTGGGATTTGCGAGGCAAATCCCAGATATGACAAAAAATTTGTTGAATAATTAGACTCAATTTCTGTGTATTCTTTGGATAACTTATAATTGACAAAATACTGTAAAAATAAAAAATTTTGCTCAGACAAATAAATCATCAAATAAACTTATGATAATAATAATAATAATAATTAAAAAAAAAAAAAAAAAAAAAAAGAAAAAAAAAAATAAAAAAAAATAAAAAATTAAAAAATAAAAAATACTAAAATAAATAATCCTTACATCTTTTTCTGTTATAAACATATTCCATGGCATTAGAATACCAATTCCATGAAGTATTAGTATCGAAAATACTAAATTTAATCTAAAAAAATTTAAATAAAATATTTGTATTATTTTTGTATATATCAAATATTTTAACTTACTCTATAAATGTACCTGTCACGCGGAGGATTTATTTCTAAATCAGCTTGATCCATTGTTACACCTTTAAAGTTTAACTCGTCATCAGGTCTTCCAGTTCCTTCCCAACCTGGTGAAAGGCGTACAGGTTCACTTCCTACAATAACAAATTAATTATTTCTATAAACTTTTTTGTTTAATAGAACAATGATGATTATTTTATCAATCTAATAATATGTAGACATACAAAATTGTATTACTATAAAAAAAAATCAATTATACTTTTTAACACACTTTATTTATGTAATTTAATCTTCAAACTTAATATTATTACAATATCGTTAATGATAAAAAAAAAAAAAAAAAAAAAGAAAAAAAAGAAAAAACAACTGACCAATTAAATAGTATAAATTTTTATTAAATTTTGCACCGATACATTGAAGATAATTATTTGCCTATATCAATAAATTTTTATACATTATCACAATGAACTTTGATCAAATTCAATGAAAATAACAGTACAAGTTTATTTTAAAAGAAACATGCTTATTTCTTCTACTTCTATTCAATCTAACAAATAATAAAGTGCACTCCAAAAGTATATTGGATAAAATACCCAATGAAAAAGACTTGCAAGCAGACTCTGTTGAAACTTTATTGAAGATCCGTACCAAAACCGGTTCAAGTAACTCTGCCTTTATAAAAATAAATAAAAAAGAACATGATTCTTGGAAGAGAGAGAAAGAATAACTCCTTTTAAGTTGTACCTTTTAAGTTACAAAGATAAAATGACGAACATTGTAATCATGCAATGATAAAATTTTTATATGATAATAAATATAACATACCTTTTGCAGGGACGATTCTTATTCCGCTTGAATCTTTTAAAAGAGTTTGTTCTTCTGGACCCGCGCCAATTTCTTTCTTCGTATAACTACCCGCCATTTTTTTGGTATGATTTCAAACTTAAATTGATTTAAAAAGTAGACACGCAATGCATCTCAAATGATAATCAATAGATAAATAATATATCGTTTTGTTTTTAACAAGCACAACGTGATCTTCGTGAATAAAATTTTTTATAAAAAATTGTAGAGTTACTATTTCAACGCCATGTGCGATTCAATGCATATTACATTCGTTGAATTCCTCCGTGTTGACTTTTAAAACTGAAAACTTTACTTACTCTTAGTCCTTAAAGCTTTTATGATAATGAACAAATACAAATCTAAAAGATTAGAATACAATGTGGTAAAATACGTTGATACGCGAGATAAATCATTTTCCTATCTAATTTTTAAAGGTTAATTCTAGTAGGATTCTAAATTCATTCCACGCCTACGCATCATATTAGATTTTTCCATTAGATGGCGAACTGATCGAGTGCAGCGTACATCCAGGACCGTATTTCGAAAAGTCCATCTCGACAGCGGCATCATAATACCATACAAATTTGAAAATTAAAATATATATATATATATATATATATAAATATTTTAAAATGTGATTTAAAATAAATTTAAATGTGTGATTTTTAGTGTAATTCCTTTTTTCATACTGGATTATATTATTATTTATACCTTTTTAATCGTTCATCATGCACATTCATTTTTATTTATCTATTAAGACCAAGTTTCACTTTGATAACGATTATTCTTTTCTAATTGTTCTATAAAATTTACAGCTTGCTCGTACGTTAATTTCCCATTCTCTTTTACTAAGTCAATAAATTCTTCACGAACGTTATTCGGCATATTTTTCGAATTTCCCGCCAAATAAATATTGGCGCCATTTTGAAGAAATTCCCAACATAAACAATTATTTTCACGTATAATATGTTGAACATATCTGAAATATGAATAAAAAATAATAAAATACGTTCTGCAGTTATTTTTATAATTAATAATATAAGCACGTGCTTACATTTTATGTTCTTGATCTCTAGAAAATGCACAAAATAATTTTAAACCAGTTGTGCTGATTAAATTAATGAAATCTTCTTTAAAATGATAATCTTTGTCTTTATATCTACATCCAAAAAATAATAAGCACGTGGTAAGATCTTGTTTCGTGGCAGCTTTCTCTAAAAGTAACGATCTAAATGGTGCAATGCCTGTACCAGGTCCAATGAGAATTTTTGGCACATTGGACGGAAATATAAAAGTTCCTTTACGTATCCAAAAAATGATTTTACTTTTAACTTTTAAATTTGCTAGCCAATTCGAACATAGACCTAATCTACGCTCTAATAGTTTTGTTTTATAATTAACAACGGCAACTAATATGTGTATTTCATTTTTTGTATTTATCGCGCTCGACGCGATACTGAAAGCACGTGGCTTTATTGGTGACATGATTTCAAATAATATTTGTATATTTAATTTACTCGTGGTATGAGGGAAGTCTGCTAAAACTTCTATTATATTTCTTCGTGGTCTATTTACATAATCATATAATTCTTCTTGACCACTGGGCATTGTAAATTCGTGAAGCTTTTCTTTTTCCAAATCATTATCACTAATTTGATATAATATTTCGAATGTAGATCTTCGTGGTTTGTAATTCAAATCCCAATACTGTGCAACAATTTCACCTAGGGTTAAAGTTTGTTTTAAAACGTATGGTACTTTTATTTGTCTTTCAGACACCTGAACAATCATATCAGGATAAATTAAAATGTTATTATCGTTCAATACATTAAAGAATTTCTCAATCTGTTTCAAAGAATTCTTTGGTCTTACATAAATTATATCTCCTGGTTCATATATAATACCTTCTCTTTGAATTTTAATTAATCTAACATCTTGAAAATGATCTGCAGCGGTGGTTCTTGCATTTTCAATTATAACACCTATTTTCATTTCATCTTTTATATTCATTTCTTCTTTATAAATATCAGTCTCTAAATAACAAGCTATTTCTGTTAGTGATTTTTCTTTACTGTCATCAAGTATAGAAATGTTATATCTTTCAATTATTCCTTCAATATTATTAGGTACATTTATATCAGGGATATTATATATAAACCCAATCTTTTCCCACAATTTCTGTACCCAGGGACTAACAACAGCATCTATACCTAAGTCATGTTGATCATCGGCTAAACCTATTGGCAACAATTGTACTCCACCAAGCTGTGCTAGCCTTTTATTAAGCTTTTTTGCAGCAAAATTAAATTTTTTATATGAACTATCACCAAGACCAATAACACCATATCGAATATTATTAAGCATAGAAGGAGGAAGGCTTTTGCGTAATAAAAATCTCCAGAATTGTTTCATATTATCAGGAGGATCACCTTGTCCTGTTGTCGCAATAACGAAAACCATTAAATGTTCAGAATCAAAATTAGCTAAATCATAATCATCTAATGCGGATATTGTGCTGTACAATCCTTTCCTGTAATTAAAATGAAAACTCTAAACAAATATTCCCGTCTCATAACGTACGTGTAATAAAAATAATCAATATTAATTGTCTTGTTATTAAATAAAATCCTCTTTTTTTCCTTTCTTTTGGTTTCTTTTTTTTTCTTTTTTTTTTCTTTTCTTTTTACAAAAAATAAATTACCGAAGAAAGACAACAAAACCTTTTGGCACTTTTCCAGATTTGTTCCGCCACATCTTGAGCAGTTCCGGTTTCGCTAGCATACAATATAGTTATGCTAAAATCCATTGTGTAAAGTTGTTATGCCAACAACGAAAAAAGATTTTTCGATTTTTTGGCCTGCCAACAAGCCGATACGCGACACTTTAACGAACCCCGCGACGTGGTCTTTCTTAGACAGCTGATAATTTATGACGTCACTATTCATTCATCTGAAGATGGGCTCAGATGTTTGATACAGATTTTGCCCGATTATCACAGAGAGAGAGATTAGATACTTTTTATTTAACGAACAACATGTATTTATATTATCAAACGAATAAACATGAATTTTTGACTCGATTAAATGTCAAGGATAAACGTTTAGGCTGAGAATTCTGCATTTTGGCACGGGGCCTGAGTATTTATAAATAAAAAATATTCTTCGCGTGTTCGTCGCATGAACGAATCATTCGACGACGTCGTCGGAGGGGTAGAGAGCGAGAGAGAGCGAGCGAGAGAGAGAGAGAGAGAGAGAGAGAGAACGAATGAGTAAGAGGGGGGGTGGGGAAGTAGAGTTGGCAAATTTCGCGCGTCTTTCTCACTTTCTTTTTTTTTCTTTCTTTCTTTCTTTCTTTTTTCTATCTTCTCTATCTTTCTCTCTTACTTCTCAACGCTGTTTACCAACGGACGATCTCAAATATTAAATATTAGTTTTCAAGGACGTATACGTAGTGAATTGTGTACGAGGATTGCAAAGGTCAAGAAGAACCTACGAAAAATGATAAAAAATGATAAGGAGCGAGAGAAAGAAGGTAGTTAAAATCGATATATTTAAATAATTATATACATATATATACATACATACGTACATACATGCATACATACATATATATATATATATATATATATACATTTATAAACAAATAGATTAATAAAAAAAAAAAAAAAAAAAAAAAAAGAGAGAGAGAGAAAGAGAGAGGGAGGGTGGGAGGGAGAAAGAGTGAAAGAGAGAAAAATAGAAAGAAATAAGAAAGATGAGGTTAGAAAGATCATCGGTTTTGCGTATTCGCTGTATCGTATCCGTGACGTAACAGAGCGGAACGTCGTTTCTTCATTGTATGCACATATTATGCTGGCAAAGCCGAGCGAAACCGTGTTGGCAGCACTGATGTCTGTTTGCGGATGACTGTCAAAACCTACTTTCTCGACGAAGTCCACAGCTTTTCGTGTCGGAACGAAAGAAGACACGATGAATTTATCCAATTCGTAGAACAAGAAGTGTCGTGGGCCACGGTGTCGCATGGAAGAGCGTTCCTTTATTTGAAAAGAGTGAGTGAGTGCAAGCCCCGACCTTTGTTGTTCTCGTTTACTTCGTCTCAAGTCCATCCATCGCTCGATGGGTGTTGGGCCATCGTGTCTTCTTCGGCGGAAAGGAAAACGGCACCGATTCGAACGCGAGGAGAAAAGTTTCAAACTTTCGCCCTCGCGTTTATCGACGCGCGAATCTCTCTTAACCTCTATTATTATTATCCTTTGTTAAATCCGCTTACAGTGGAGTGTTGGAGGTAGTGCATGAGACTTCAAGTTCTGTCATCTTCTACTCGCATCCAACCCCTTTTTTTTACGAGAACCAGCTGATTGGAAAGCATTATTCAATGGAACTTCTATACGCCTGACAACCATCCTTTGAACATCGACGCATTATTTCCACCAGGTACTTTAATCTTTTAATTATAGTAAAGAATCATCTATCTTTTCTATTGCATTTCTCTTTGCAAAACTTTTTTTCAACTTTAAGATATTGAAATCTAATGTCACCTTCTGTATTATATTATTTTGCGTTTTAATATTTCTTTTAAACCTTATAGAAATTATTTTTCTTCTTCTTCTTCTTCTTCTTCTTTTTTTTTTTTTTCAGACATTGACAGTCAATATCTTCGCAACAATTTTTGTTCCATAAATTTCAATCAAAATGCTTGCCCCATGACCAAAAGATTATTATGTAAAAAGTACAAGACAACCATATCTGCCAAAGCAAGTTGAATTCTATACTATATGCTGTGAAGTGTAGTTTATTGCTATGTTACTAAATATCATAAGTTTATATTCTGTTTATTATTATGATCGATACTGTTGTAAAACTGTGTGAAAATATTTAAATTAAATATTGATAAAATATTGTGTATGGTAGAGGTACAGAGTTCTCCCAATCAAGAATTATTCATTGAAGATGAATAACAGACTTGAAGAGGCAGAGTCAAAATGGACTTGTGAATATTGTACGTATGAGAATTGGCCTTCATCTTTGAAATGCACAATGTGTAGAGGTGCCAAGCCTTTATTGGGTGAAGATATTTATCGCTTACGTAATACAAGTCCACAAAGGTCAGGATCAAATGTTGCTTCTGGCCCTGTATCTCATATAAGTCCAACAGATCCATATAATCTAACCTCTCAGAACTATAGTCACAATGTACCAGCTGGAGGAATGTGGTCATGTGGCATATGTACGTATCTTAATTATCAAAATGCCTCGCGCTGTGTTCAATGCAGTAATAAGAAACCTGGTGGACATAACCAATCAATACACTCTATAGCTTCCAATTTACATGAGCATCTAGCACCACTTAGATTAGGAGATCCTCCATCTAATTTAGGCTCAAATTCTCAAGTAAATCCACCAGCAATAAATTTGCATCCTGAAAGGTACTATAATGTACAGACTAATGCACATCCAGAAAAATGGTCCTGTCTTGTGTGTACTTATGAAAATTGGCCAAAAGCTACAAAATGTGTTATGTGTTTTCATCCAAAAGAAAAAGATAAAAGAGAAAGATCTGCAACAAATGTAGGATTAATTTTACCAAGTCCTGAGAGAGATCATAATCAACGTGGTTTACCATCTCCGCCTCATGCACCTTATATTCATCAAACGCAACGAGAGGAGAATACTGCAATTGCAAGAAGGTGGTTGCTTTAGCTTTTATCTTTATTACTCAGATCTTTTTAATACGATTAAAATATATTTGATTAATGACATAGCACAAAATGTGTTGCTTTTTACAGAAGTTCACACAGATTTACTGATAGTAGAAATGACAGTTTATCGACACCACAGTCTCCGAATAATTGTGATTATGAGCGTAGATTGAAACAGTTAAGACGTCATACCGATTGGTGCTGGTTAAATGCATGTCTTGGTATTGTTGAAGGCGATAATGCACCTGTTGAAGCATATTTAGCAAGTGGTGGTGATCCAGCTCGTCAATTAACACATTCTGAAGTACTACTGTTAAACAGAAGTAGTGCTTTCGATGTTGGACACACTTTAGTACATTTGGCAATCAGGTTTGTTTTCTTCTCTGTCTTACGAATAGAAAATTTCATAAAATCAATATCTCTTTTTTTTTTTTTTTTTTTTTCTTTTTTTTTTTTCTTTCTTTGTTTATAGATTTCAACGAGAAGATATTTTGGCTACATTATTATCACAAATTGAAGGTTCTGGTTCTGGTATAAAAAGAGTACCTAGTTACGTAGCACCTGATTTGGCTGCTCAAATACGTAGGCATGTAATGAATAATATTCGTTTACGCAAGGGTTCTTTCTCTTGTTATTTTGTTACTGATATGGCTACATTTGCACTGCCTGCAGAGGTTATTATAAAATTATAATTTTTTTCCTAAACAATAATGTTCTATCAAAGTAATATATAAAAAAAAAAGAAAAAAAAAAAAAAAATATTATTTATGTTCAAAGGTGGAAGATTTACCAAGTATAGTGCAAGAACAAATGTTAGGAGAATTATTAGATAAAGAAGCTCAACAACAGCTAGAAGGAGGTGGTGGTGAGCCACCTGCATTAAATTGGTCCTTAGAAATTACAGAACGATTAGGCAGCCGTTTGCACGCACTTTGGAATAGATCTGCTGGAGATTGTTTATTAGATTCTGCTATGCAAGCAACATGGGGTGTTTTTGATAGGGATAATGCTTTAAGAAGAGCTCTCGCCGATTCTTTACAGCAAGCAGGACAATTGTAAGTAATTATTATGATGGATTTAAGATGAACTTAAAAATTTTTTTTAAAATACGTTTTCTTATCATTAAGAAAATCCATTATTAATATCTGCATCTTTTCTAATATAATTATTACTTTAGTTTTTATCCACGATGGAGAGAGTACGAGGCATCACAGGCTTCAAGAATGTTAGATTTTACATTAGAAGAAACACAATGGCAAGAAGATTGGGAAAGTTTATTAGCAACAGCTGCTCAACCCGGCAGTGCCCTAGAACAATTACATGTTTTTGCACTTGCTCATATATTAAGAAGACCTATTATTGTTTATGGCGTTAAATATGTTAAAAGTTTTCGTGGGGAAGATATAGGTAAGAAATTACTTTAAAACAAAACTTATCTCCTTTGGTATTCTAATATGTGCGTTATTTTTTTTTTTTTTTCAATCGGACAGGTTATGCAAGGTTTGAGGGCGTTTATCTTCCACTTTTATGGGAACCTTCATTTTGTATTCGTTCTCCTATAGCATTGGGTTATACACGTGGTCATTTTACTGCTTTGGTTCCCATAGAACCATATGCATCTTCTAGAATACCACCGATTTCTTCTCATGGTGGAGGGAATGGTCCATTGCAACAATTGCAAATACAAATGCAAACCACTTTTATGCCATTAATGGACAGAGAACATAAATTATTACCAATTCATTTTTTGAGTCCAGACGAAATTGGACGAGAAGAATCTATTTTAAAAGACTGGCTTGACGTTTGTAGGACGGAAGGTGGTATTCTCGTTGCACAGCAAAAATTACACAAGAGGCCATTGCTTGTTGCACAAATGTTAGAAGAATGGCTGAATCATTATCGTAGACTTGTGTAAGTAAAATCTTAAGAATAATATCATGTTTAAAGGTTAAAACCTGTTAAATGATATTATTTTATTTATTTTTCAGTCAAACGAATAATGCACCATTTTCAAGACCAGTTGCTTTACAAGATTATAGTAGCGATGGTGATACAGAAGACGAATAATAAAATCCAGGCACTTGATCAATAACGAGAATGTCCTTTTTCTATAATTTCGATACCAACGCATCTAGAATTATAACGCAAGATCTATATGATCTGAAGTTTATAAAAATATTTGAAGAAAAAAATTTGACTTAATATCATAATAGCATGCACAATGTTATATGGATACGATCGTTTCACAATATCTTTCTACTCTATAAAATTTTCTGATTCTCTATTTAATTAATCTTTGTTATAACAATAGTTAATTGAGGATGCTCTTGGATTTATCAAGACGTTATAAAAAGAAATTACTTATAAGTGTGATATAGTATATATCGTCAATTACCAAATTAAGGTTTTACAGTGATATTATCGTTTGCACAATTTCGCATAGTGTAGTATAAAAACTTCAATGAATTATTCAAGAATATTATATAAAAACGAAACTATGGATCAAGGATAATCTCGTTTTCTTTTTTCTTTTCTCTTTCTCTCTAATTTTTTTTTTTCTTTTTTTTTTTTTTTCTTTTTTTTTTGAGTAGTGTCCTATCAATAATAATGTTAATACCTAAAAGTCATAGCCATAAATCTCTGATATATGTTTACAAATTTACAAAACCATCTCTCTCTTCATCGGAGTGTGTATAAAAAGAAACATTTGATGGTTCTAATACAGACCATGTGATCATTAATTAAAGCTAGTATTACAAAAAGAAAAATTCATGTGTATAGCTGTCTTTGAATCAAGTTAACTATGAAGCTGCGTTAACGATGAAGCTGGATACAACGACATGTTTCTTCAGTGAGAGAGACAGGGTAAAACGTTGTGTTTCTTTCTATGGTTGCTCCTGGTGTGTTAACGCAATGTGATACCAATTGAAAACTGTACTTTTCTCCGTATGTAAAACTTGTGAGCGTGAATGAATTAATTATAATATAGTAGTGTCGCAATGATTAAGACAGTTTACGTTACTGAGAGTAGAGAGCTTTTTTAAAGCGATAAGGACTAAAAAGAAACAAAAGTAGTTCTACTTAAGGATTAAGATTATATCTGGTAAACACACCAATGATATATGATGTATTTGCAGATAATGAGCAAAGATTTACGATATATTTGGCTTGGCCAAACGATTAACCCTAATCAAAAAGTACAAAAAATCGTAAAAGGAAAAGTCATTTCTTTATAAATGTTAAACTATTCGCTTAAATTTAGTCTTCGTTTTTACTAATCCTAATGTAGTGTCTAGTCCTTTTAGCACTGTCATTTTTCTAATCGCACCGTGACGTGTGTGATCTACCCCACTATGTTATTATGGGAAAAGGTATGATACGTTTGAAAGACACATACAATGTGTCCAATATTTGAATATTAATAAGGAGTATGTGTCCTGTTTCGTAAAAGTAAAAAATGGAAGAAGAGTTATGTTCATTTCTTTTTCTTTTTTTTTTTTTCTAATCGCGATGATATTAACTTCCTTTATTAGATAACAAAAAAAGCGTTACATTTTTTCCTTAACTTTGTGCCGTTCCGCGCAGCATTCTCCACGTGACGTGATTTGAAATATTAATAATGATGCTGTGCCGTTATATTTCATTTTCGATAAGTGTTTTTTGCTCGTTGCCAGGATTTATAAGGCAAGTGATAAATATAAAGTTTTAAAAATTTAATCGATGCAAATAGAATTCTATATTAATATAGAGTATATATTATATAGATTATATTAAATAATATATCGATGTACAATAATTCTAAATAATGATTTATTATTATGATCATGGCATCGTTATCATTATCGTTGTCATAATCATAATATTATCATTATTTATCATCGTCGTCACCATCATTATTATCATCATCACATCATCATCATCATCATCATCATCATTATCATCATCTTCATTATCATTATTATTATCATTATTATCATTATCATTATCATTATCATTATTATTATTATTATTATTATTATTATTATTATTATTATTATTATTATTATTATTATTATTATTACTGCTGCTATTCTATTATTATTATTATTACCATCAACACTACTATTACTACTATTACTACTACTATTACTACAAAGATTATACGAGTCGTAATAAGAAATATTGAGTTAAATCAATAAAAACAGAGGTTCTATTCTCGATTTCATGCGGATTTGTTTGGTATTAGTTTTTTATTTATTTATTATATATATATATATTTTTTTAAATTTGTTATTATATGTCCTAATTGATATATTATATAAATGTATGCATGTGTGGTTGGTGTACATAAAATAGTTAGTTGCATGAATTTGAGAATAGGTATACTCTGGCCCATTTAATACCTCTTAAAAAAAAAAAAAAAAGATTAATCCTGATCTTCAATCATGCTACTAAAAATGCAATTTCTTATAGCTTCCATATTTAAAAATAATGACTCTCTATTTATATGATTATGTTAATTTATCAATAGTTATAACCGTTCATAGATTATTACAAAGTCTATAAAGATACTTAAATATTTGTAAAAAAAAAAAAAAAAAGAAAAAAAAAATCACAAAATATATATATATATTATTTTCTTGAAAAATTTATTCGATCGTGATAATTATTACAATAAATTATTATGTTTCTCTCAGAGAGAACATAATTTCACACAATTAATACATATTTAATGTTAATTCTGCCAATGATGGAAGACTCATTGTAATGAGAGGTTGATTAATAAGACAAAGATGACATAAAATGAATACATACTACAGAGACAAAAAAAAACAAAGAACATGGAATGTACAATTTACATTGAAATTGAATCACTACATATATGGGGAATTCAGTTTTTTTTTTTCAGCATGTTAATTGACATTACACTTTTACAGAGAATCCCAGGCATGAGCAAAAATGCACTTTTTTTTTCTTTTCTTTATAAATATAAAAAAATTTTATTTGTGTGATACGTGTAGTAAATTATTAATTTTCTTACGAATAGATATGTAAAGAAGAAACACTAATAGAAAAAATTTAATTTAAAGTTAGGTATAAAAAAATATTAAAACAATAAGGATTATGTTACAAGGATTAATGCTGTATATAAATGCATCATTTTTCTTTTTTGTTTGTATGTTTTTCTTTTTTTTTTTTCTCTTTTTCTTTTCTAGGAAGTTTACATAAATTTATGTAATTGGCTTTCTTGGAAGGGACGCCTATATCATGGAAAAATACAGTTTATGCAATACAGACATACTTTCAATATGATTTTTATAAAATGATATTTCCAAATAACTTTTGGTCCAAGTAGTTGACAAACATAATACTATATTTCTCCATAATTCAAGCATCGATATTTCGAAAACTTAATATATTTAAAAGAGACCACCTGGAGATTGATTTTCAGTAATACATACAATACTGAAACATATTGTAGCTGAAAAGCAAAATATTATAGGCAATTTAACATTTTTTTTTTTTCCTTTTTTTTTTTATATATAAAACACGCTATTGAGAATTATTACGTTTTACATAATAAAATGTAACGTATTCTTGCTCTGAAAAAGCATACCTGACAGACTGAGTACAGCATCATTAAAAAAAGATTTCATTGATAATTCAATGATTACAATTCATCTTTCTCATCCAAATTTATATCACTAAGATCGATTTCTTCTTCTTGCGGTGGTTCAGCATCTTTACCGTCCCAAGGTGTAATTTCAAGTATAGAAGGTAACTGAGCTCCTTTCAAAGGAGCAGTTCCACCACGTCCATAACTTAAATCTCTTAAAAATTCATTTATTCCATCGTAGGAAAAACTTCCCTTCAACAGAGAATACTTCATTTTTTTAATATTTACTGCCGCTAAAGCAGGATAACCAAATCCCCCAATTTCTAATGCATCTTCTATATTCGATTGAGCTCCTGCCTCTGACCAAACCCACCTATAAAATCGATTGTAATATAACAATGAAATTTTCATAAAAATATAATGAAAAAATATTCGGCAAGGATACATACCCCCACATTTTCTTTTTGTAATTTTCTCCAAGATCACTTAAAACTTTTAAGTACTGATTTCTACATTCTGACTGACAATCTAATATATGCGGTAACACTGAAACTACACAAAGTGGTTTATCTTCGCATGCACTTCTTAAACTTTTTTCATTAACAATTTGAACTACTTCGGGTGCTGGTATATTTTCAGCCAGTTTATCCAAAGCCCAGTTGACAATATCAGTGCTAGTACGGCCACCATCATATTCCTGTACCGAGTCAGCATTTTTCTTACCTAACGGGAAATATTTAATGGTTGGATATCCCACTATTTCATATAGACTCGCCTGTAATTTAATATATTTATAAAATATAATGAAAATTACGTATGAAGTTAAGGATACGTATGAAGAAAATAATTTACTTTGACTCTATGTGCAGTTGCATCGAGGGCTCCTAATTTTACTTTGCCTTTAAGTTCTGTAGCTGCAGAAGCCCAGACAGGTGCCAAATTTTTGCAATGTCCACACCATGGAGCATAAAATTCAACCAACCACATATCTTCTGAATTTAATACTAATTTGTCAAAATTTTCGTCAGTTAATTCGATTACATCCTTGGAATCTTTAGTTTGCTATACATTTGAAAATGATCATTATGAGTATTTAAAGTTTTATTTAAATGTGTTTGTACGTGCGTGTATATATGAGAATAAAGAAGCATATCACTTACTTTATTACCACTACCACCTTTTTTGACACCTAATTTTGCATATGCTTTCTGAGAAATTGCATTTGTAGCAGCATCAATGAGACCAGCTGCTGTACGAGGTCCATTGAAATCTTCGGGTTTATTTTTATCATGACCAAAAATTTTAACTGTTGGAAAACCACGTACACCAAATCTAGATCCAAGAGATTTATGTTCATCCGCATTTATAGCTCCTAGTTTTGCGATTCCCTAATGTAAAAATATAAAAGTAAACAATGTTTGTCAAATTATTGTTTACAACAATTTACCTTTAAAGCTGTCGCAGCTTTGTCATATTCTGGTACAAATTGTTGACAATGTCCGCACCATGGTGCATAAAATTCCACAATCCACACATGTTCACTGTCTATTACTGAACTATCAAAATTATTTGGTTTGAGATCAATGACATCCGAATTCGAAGAATACAAACAATATGCATCAGTAATTAATATTAGCAGCCCTGAAACAATAATATTTTATTTGGAAATAAATGTTAATAATGACTTAGATAAATTTCAAATTTGACACGCATTTATGAACACCATCATAATTAATTACTTTATAAATTGATATTGATTCAGTTTTTTCGCATTATACAATGTACATCATTCAAATGAAATAGAAATTAGTGTATTCTTATAAAGAGCAAAAAAAAGATATTATCCCATAATGTACGATGATAGATTGATAAGCCGGTACATTAAGTATATGCAACGAGTTAAAAATCATTGGAACTTACCTAAAAGAATCTGCATTTTTCTTAGCGATTCAATAGCTGTTTAGAAATTCTTTAAAAAAAAAAAATTATCTTTCACTACAATTCATTAAGTATACAACTGAATCGTAACGTGTCGTTTATCCATATAAAGTAAGATCGTTCTTTTCGTTCGCGGTTAGGTCTCCTCGCCTACTGCTTTTCGTGGACAATTCTGATTGGTTCATGATTATCAAAAAGAACAAAATACAATGTTATTTACAATTTTTCTCTTAAAACAGATCAAAATCAATCGTAAGTCATAAAATAAATTTATTTAATTAAAATTATATATTACAATAAATTTCGTTCTACTTTTTAATGTTATAATTAATTTACATATATATTATATTCATTTGGAAAATGCAGTTTGATAAGAATCAAATATACTTGATGTATAAATCCTATGAATCTTATTGGTCGATGATGTAAAAGCGTGTGAAAAAAAAAAAACTAAAAGAAGAACTACAATATTACGAAATATTTTAATGAAATATTTTCATCAGATCTTGATTTATAACGATAATAAATAAAACTATAATTTTTGAACGATTTTGATGATTGAAATCTCATTTTAAAGATGAAGTTATAAGCGAGAACATGACCTTATCGAATTTTTTAAAAAAGCTTTGTTTTCTGATAGTACGATCGCGTCCAAAAAAATACGATGGCTTTTCGAGAATAGCTTAACACACAAAAATAAAGCTTTTTCAAAAATTCGAAAAAATTATATTCTCGCATAAAAAACCTTCATCTTTAAAATAAGATCTTGTTCATCAAAATTGGCCAATAATTATTACTCCTGGACTCGCTGTTGGTATAAACGTTGTTTTCGTCATTTTTTGCAAAGAGAAAGTTTTCTATAATGACGCCCATCGAAATTAGTGGCAAAAGAGAAACTCGCATCCATACTATTGATTTCCATATCACGTTGAATGGGGTATGTTTGTTTCATGAAGTAGCTGTTTGTTTGTGTACATAAATGATGTACAGATCTTATGAATCATTTCAAACAAAAAGAAATGCGTTTTACGATGATCGTACGGAGAAGCTTACTTGGTTCACTCTTTGAACAAATGTATCTATGGAAAAAAATAAAGAAATAAGGGAAACACATTTAACAATAAATTAATATTTAAACAATAGTGCATTCGCTTAAACGCATTACGAAGATCGAAACGTGCGAGAAATTTAAAATAATTTGATTTTATAAATTTTATATTTAAAAATTTTAATCACGGGATAATTTGTCTTACATAATATAAACAATTTAATATAATAACTTTGACAATTACCGAATTAATTTTCTCCGACACAGTGCACATCGAGACTCTTTCTAATAGTGTAAACTTATAAATTAATACTTTCGATAATTTTTATACATTTCTTTTTCTCATATGTAAATCCATTTGTGATAGATAGTAATGTCCGTCTTGAAGTTATACGTTCTAGATACGACATCGGTATATATTTGTTTCACGATAAAAGCATAAATATTAATAAATATAATTAACACATATGATAATTAATATATAAATTTGCGAATTTAATATAATATAAATCAGAAGTTAAGTGGACTGGAATTAACGAAGTGAGAAAAGTTCTAAACACTTCTGAAGAGTTACTTGTGCGAACGATAATTACGTAGCACATTAATAAGAACGAACAGGAAAGTTCTCGATCGTCCTTTGATTGTTTACATTTGTTTTTACCGATATGGATATTTACTTTCCAAATTCTCGTAATAGTATACAAAAACATACACTGTGATTACCTTTTATTTTTCTACTTTCTAGAGATTGGAAATTTGTGAACATTAGTGAAAAAATGTTCAAACTATTATCTATATCTTAATACTATCTTTCTCTCTCTCTCTTTCTCTCTATTAAGAGCATCGCTGTATTTATTTAAAAATAGATAGATTTACGTGCGATTAACAGGAACATTAGCATTTCAAATATTATTTCTAGCGTAGTACGTAGTTTTTATAATTTGTACGCTACTTGTAAAGCTAAAAAATATTAAATCGACATTATTAGAGTAGAAAATTAATTGTATGCGAATATATATGCGTGCAGGAGTTAATGATATTTATCTGTAAAAAAGATATCTATATAATCGAACATGACTAATTAACGAAAAACTATTAATTAGAATATCATTGAAGTACGAGAAAAGTATCGATATCGCGGAAATAAAGCTGGAAAATTCGAGAAGTATGACGTATCTCTACCATAGGAGAAACCAAAATGCTGATTTTATTTTCGTGTGTATCTTTTAAACAAGACAATGCCACAACTTGCAAACATATATTTGTAAAAATCGCATTTTGGGAAATTGATTGATATGTAAAATAAAAATATACGTTAAAAAATAATATATTAATAACCTATAATTAACGAGACGACGAATGTCTCCTTTAACTGATGCAACAGAACAATTCAAAATGACAGAATTGCCAACTACAAGAGGACAAAATGGATCCGAGCGCATGCGCAATACACCATCTGTCCTCTCCACCCGCCATTCTGCGAAGAATGTAATTTTTCGATTTATTATATGAAAATATAGAAATGTTAAAAATATAATATATAAGAATTTATAGAACTAACTAAACGAATACTATGTTAGTCTGAACTTATAAAATTAATGATTAAAATTCGATAGTTATAGAAATATAACTCAAAACCACGAGAAAATGTTTATGTAAATGATAGATGATTGACTTTAACTAAAATACTGACACTTTACATTAACAATAACACTTCTACAGACAAATAGATAAGATATAGTAAAAATTCAAAAGATAAATTTATTTAAATTCACAAATTTATATACTAATTATTATATTTGTTAATTATATTTATTATTATTTATGGCTTTTATTGTAATACAAATGCATATCAACGTCCTATCTAATACGGATCTAATATATATATATATATATATACTGAAAAATGTGAGTTCGTAATCTATTAAATTACTTACTCTACCCACACGAAATCAATTATGTTCGCGTGAGTTGGGAATAATCAACATAAGGTTATACACCGATACGATAGACGCATGATAGAGGATAATATTTCCCGCTTGTATTCGTAGTTCATATTTTGCCCATACCTATCGCTGAAGTCATACATTCTTCGAATATAAGATAGTAAATAGCCTTAATAAGCGTATATACCGATATGATACAATAGGCGAATAATGAGAACCATATTGCCTTTGTAGTTCATATTTTGTCCATAATTGTCGCTGAAGTCGCATATACTGCGAAGCAAAAGGTGATAAGCAGCCTTAAGAAAAAATTTATAATTTCGATATTTCTATTATAGAATTTAATTAAATGTGGTCTTTTTAAATATTTCGTGAAGAATAATAAAAGGCTTTTGAAATTTATTATCAAGTTGTTTTATAATAAAAAGTGAACCAATAAAAATTTGCTTTTTGTTGCAAATATGAAAACTAAACAAAATGCAATGGTTTGCTAAATACATTTTATGATTGGTTAAATTGGTTGAAACCGGTACTATATTCTAATCTTATAATTATTGTGGATTCGATTAATGTTAATAACAAATTTATAAAATATTATTGACGTAATATATATTACGCATATATAATCAAAATATACGTAATCTTCATCTAAAATTATTAAACGCATATTAATCAAAACCAATCATTTGTTATGTCAACTTCAACGAGTAATATGAACGAATCACAATTATGTACGTATATATTATTATTTAATATGATAATGAATAATATTAAAAATTATTTCTTTTTTTATTACAGCTGATGAACATGTATTTGTTGTTCCAAGTAGAGCTATTAAAGTTCCAGTTGATATGTCTGTTTGGGAAAAATCAGAAGCATATTTTGTAAGTTTCTTTTTTATTTTTTAACATTTATTATAAAATATTTATGCATTGATTATTATTCCTTTTTTTTTAATAAATTTTACATATTATGTAGGAATATCTAGGATTTATATTAGCATTAAATAAATCTATAGAAGGAAAATCTTTAGACTCCAAATGTGAACAATCTCCTGCAGTAGAAAATATTTTGAAAATGCTTAATAATTTAGATGAATGGATAACGCAAATACCACCAACCGAACAACCTCAACGATTTGGAAATAAATCATTTCGAACCTGGCATGCAAAGTTACAAGAGGTAAAATTATATCTTGTTTTTATATGTATTTTAATTATTAAAGTTTAATATTAATAAGTTTTTATAGGAAGGTATACAAGAATTACAGCAAGCGTTGCCACAAAATTTACACAGAGCTATACCAGAAATAATTCAGTATTTATATGAAAGCTTTGGAAATCCAACACGTATAGATTATGGGACTGGGCATGAAATGGCATTTCTAATGTTTTTATGTTGTTTATTTAAAATTAGAGCTTTTACAGAAAATGACAAAGTTGCTGTTGCTATAAAAGTATTCAATAGGTATTAGCTTTTCTGGGATATAATTTATTTGTTCTTCTTGTTTTTAAACATATATATATACATATATATTTTTTTTTTCTTAAATAGATATTTACAGTTGGTACGTAGACTGCAAATTACATATCGTATGGAGCCAGCAGGTAGTCATGGTGTTTGGAGTTTAGATGATTATCAATTTGTACCTTTCATATGGGGAAGTTCTCAATTGATTGGTAAGGAATTATTTATATATGATTAATTTTTTTTTCCATTTTAGATGATGAAAAACTGATATATGATACATAATTATATTCTATAAACATAAGATATATATAATTTTAGGCCATCCACGTATTGAACCTCGCCACTTTGTAGATCAAGATGTTATTGAATTGCATGCAAAACAGTACATGTTTCTTGGCTGCATAGAGTTTATCTCAAAGGCATGTACTTGATTAAGACTATACGAACATTATTTAAATAATAAGTAAAACAATAGATTTATTTTAATGTCGTTTTAAGTTTCAATTTTTGCTCTTAATTATGACAGATATATCATATTAGGTTAAGATAGGACCATTCGCGGAACATTCGAATCAATTGTGGAATGTGAGTGCTGTTAATTCGTGGGCAAAAGTAAATAACGGGCTTATTAAGATGTATAAAGTGGAGGTAAACTTTATATTATGTAATAACTATTAATAATAAAATTGTAATAAATCAATATTATTAAATTTATTTTGCAGGTACTATCAAAGTTTCCTGTGATTCAACATGTTTTATTTGGATCATTGTTACCAATAAAACCAGCTACTACTTGTCCCAATGCCAGAGGTGCTTGCTTTGATTCACCGGTACAACCACCATCGCAAATACATTAATAACAGCTTAATACATTTTATGAATTAGTACATTTGTTCTTTCATTTATATGTTATCTATAAAAATAATATAAACTGACCTTGTATCATATGATGATATTTAGGCCTAGATTTTCCTTAAGATTCAAGTATAGCCTGAAATACTATTTGGCAATAAATTTTAAAATGAAAGCAACAGAATTTTAATTTTTAAATAAAATATTTAAATAAATATGTCTTACTGTTATATAAATATTTAATAGATAATTATTCTTATAATATATATTATTGTATATGAACTTAGTAACTTTATGAATAAAATAGTTTTATTGTAATGTGAAAGGTGATTAAAAAATATTAAAATTTTCATTAACATCTGATATGATATTTTATTTATTTTAATAATCAAAACAATTCATAATTTTGAGTACGTATTTATATATTTCTAACTATAAGGTTATGTTAAAAATGTTACCAATCGACGCGACGTGGTCGAATGTATGCTTATCTGTGTAGATAAGTATTTCGTATTTACATATATACATTTATAAATTTGTTTTACTTAATGTTGTTATTTGTCCATAAAAATATTCTTTTGTTAGCCATAAAAGACCATTTGGTGGATATAAGTTACTTATAATTTTTTAACCAAAATTATATTTATTCGAATATCTTTTTTATCTTTATTATTAACAAGATATTTTTACAACAAATAATGTTGAAAGCTGTTATATTAATTGGTGGCCCTTTAAAAGGTATGTTAACCTAAAAAATTTGCTTTGTTGAATAATATTTTGATAAATAATATAATTAAACAATAATAATTTATTTATTTTTATAGGGACCAGATTTCGTCCTCTCTCATTAGATATACCTAAACCATTGTTTCCAGTTGCCGGTTTACCTATGATTCAACACCATATTGAAGCATGTTCTAAAGTACCTAATTTAGAAGAAATTTTAATAATTGGTTCATACTCTGCCAATGAATTATCACAGTTTATTACGGATATGAAAAGCGCCTATGGTGTAATTATTAGGTATTTGCAAGAATTTACACCATTAGGTACAGCTGGTGGAATGTATCATTTTCGAGATCAAATTCGTTCTGGTAGTCCAACATATTTTTTTGTAATGAATGGAGATGTATGTGCTGATTTTCCTTTATCAGAACTTGTAGAATTTCATAGTAAAAAAAAAGCATTACTTACTATTATGGCTACGGAAGCCACTAGACAACAATCGTTAAATTACGGATGTATGGTTTTGAATAAGGAAGGAGAAGTGGCACATTATGTTGAAAAACCATCAACATTTGTATCTACTCTCATTAATTGTGGAATATATATCACATCTCCTGACATATTTCAATCAATGGCGGATGTTTTTTATGCTAGTCAACAGCAAGAAAATTCTTTGTAGGTATCATTGATAAAAAATATTTATTAATAGACTCTATCACAATCTTATTACAGTTATATATTCTAATGTTATTAACTTTATTTTTTTCTTCAATGAGACAGACAAATAAATGGAAATGGTAGAGACCCTGCTAATATTGCATTGGAACAAGATATATTAACACGATTAGCAGGAAGTGGATGTTTATTTGCTTTACCTGTTTTAAGGTGGTGGTCACAGGTAAAAACGGCAGGATCTGCAATTTATGCGAATCGACATTATTTAGCTTTATATAAAATAAAACGTCCAAATTATCTTACTTCTCCAAATGGAAATACATGTAATATTATTGGAGATGTATACATTCATCCAACAGCTTCTGTTCATCCATCTGCTATGGTAAAATTATTCGATATTATTATAATATTGAAGTTTTTTTTCCAAAAACCGTACTTAAGAGATAGGATGTTTTTAATTCATTCTATTGTTACAGTTAGGACCAAATGTTAGTATAGAGATGAATACGGTTATTGAAGCTGGTGTAAGAATTAAAGAATCAATTGTATTGGCCAATGCGCATATTCAAGCACATACTATTATTTTGAATAGTATAATAGGAAAAGGTAGTCGTGTAGGAGAATGGGCACGAGTGGAAGGTACTCTATGTGATCCAAATCCTGACAAGCCATTTGCAAAGATGGAAAATTTATCTCTTTTCAATATTAATGGCAAATTAAATCCTTCAATTACGATACTCGGTAATAATTAAAGAATTTCATTATAATCTTATTTCATATGTTACAAACAATTGATGATTAATTTGACATTATTTCAGGCACAAGCGTTACTTTGGCATCCGAAAAAATTCTCTTGAATTCTATTGTATTGCCGCACAAAGTATTGACAAGGAATTTTAAAAATGAAATAATTTTATAAATCTTTCTTTTTTTGTATATCATTGGAAATAATTAAAATGATAATAAATGTGTGTAATAACGTTCACGCACAATTTATACATATACTAATTGAATATGTAACATCTGTAAAAAGAGAATATTATTTATAGTCAATTATTATATATATTTATCTTTGCACCATCATTCAGGTGCATGACCACCAAAATTATGATAGACTGAGGTTCAATGACTTTGTATTATATATCATAAATTTTCTAAATATAATGAAACGAGTCAGTTTTTATCGAAATTAAAAAAGAAAAAAAAATTACATAAACAAAAATTTTATACAACAATTATTTAATACTAGGATTATGCAATGGAAGTGAAAAAGATTTATCAAACAATATGAATTTACTTAATATACTTATTTATTATATATTCTATCAAAATAATTGTTTCCAACAACAATATAGTACAATTCATAACAGTTAAATAGATTGATTCATACAATAATTTTGGCGCAAATACGCTCCATATGAATAAATGATGTTTTTGAATTGTTATTATAAACGTATAAATAATAACTGGTACTAATTTCCATATCATATAAATTCTGTTGTCTGACAAAAGTACATAGTGTAAACTAAAAAAACAAAAAATAAATAATAGTTCTTCATATATACGATTTTATACAATAAAAGAATTAATTAGCAATCGGAAATATACTTACTCATGAACTGATTTGTACGATAATGTTCTGTGATATATGTTTAAAAGATAAGCCAAAACTGGTGCAGAATATGTATTCACAATTAAATACATTCCAACAATAACAGGTCTATAGGATTGCAATCCTACATAGCCTGCTGCAATATCAATATCAGCAAGACTATTAGAATTTCCCTACAAAAAATAATATAAAACAATTAAAAATAAACGCTGCATTAATTTTCTTATTAAATTCTTCAAAAAAAAAAGCATATATTAATACCTGATAAAAATAAAATACATTTCCAATCCAGGCATTTATAAATATATTAATTTCTCCTATATTATTATATTTCAATATTGAATTTATTACATAAATTACTATCAATTGTATCGGAAGTAATATTAAATTGTATGGTTGATGTAATAATGCTGATACCATAATCCATGCTTGTACAAGAAAAGATATGATATAATACAAGAAATTTGTTTTATTGCGTTTTGCTATTGAAATCAATCTGTATGCAGAGAATATACAAAATATTGTAAATAAATTCCAAAATATTAGTACTTCCTTCACATCTCTGAAAAAATTAATTATATTTTTTTTTCTTATATTTTATTTTATAATATATAATTTAAGAGATATTTACTTAGATGAAGGGTGTAATAATATAGGTATGATGGTTTGATTGTTTGTGTGACGAAGATAAATACATAGAGACAATCCTATATTCAAAAATAAACCATACCATCTATAGATTGATTTTTCATGTACAAAATCAATCCATACTAAAAGTGCAAGAGCTAAAACAAGTTTTAAAATAAAAATAAATTTTTTACTTATAATATAGATACATATGTGAATAAATAATTACCAATAATGACAAAGATTGTTATATTGATTTTTGATTCTTCTTTCATTAAATATCCTGCAATATCAGGAAGATGATTATATTTATTACCAGTACTGTTTAGCATTCGAAAGATTCTATGTCCAATGAGCAATAGCAATATTTCAATAGAGATTAGAAATTGTGTGCTATATACACGTATCCTACAAATGTAAGTTAAGATCAGATTTTTTTTTTTTTCTTTTTTTTTTTTTTTAATAATAATAATTAAAAGCTATATTAGACTTACTTGAAAGATTTCATTGTTATTATTTTGTTATTCTTACAAAGCAACAGTACAAGGAATGAAACCCAAAAAAAATACCAAGTTTGATGTTCTTCTTCCACATAACTACTGCTACCTAAACTTATAGCATGTATTAATATTCCACAGAGAAAAATCCATTTGAATGTTTTATAATTTTTTAACTAAAAGAAAAAATTTATATTAATACATATTTTAACATTGATTATATATATGTATTATCATTTATATTATATATCTTTATCAATAATTCTTACCTTTATGTTAAAATAATGATGATATTTTATTTTAGCAAGGAAGTAACAGTTTAAAAACAAAAGTCCAATAATGCTTAATATAAATACACAATTTTTTATATTATTAAAAAGAGATAAATTTAAAATTTCAAAACTCCAGAAAGAAATTATTATAATATATAACAATAAATTTGTCATAAATAACTTTAATACTTTTTTAAAAGTCACTAATGAATGATATTGGTCATGCAATAAAATCCATAAGATCTAAAATATAGAAAAATAAGATAATTCTATATATATCCATGATTATTAATCCATTGAAGTGAATAGGTCATACATACATGACATAGAAACAACATTGCTGTAATCATTAAATGCGTATCATTTTTTAACATATTTTTTACTAATATCTCTTTCATTTCATTAAGTGCCGAACGATACGCAGCTATAACATCATATCCTGTTTCATACGAATTATTAACTGATTTTAGCCAAGCAAGATGAAGTTTTACTGCATCCATGTATTTATGATGAGCATCTGTAAAACTAATTTTAAATGCAAATTTTTGAAGAAAAAAAAAAAAAAAAGAAAGAAAAAAAAAAAAGAAAAAAAGAAAAAGCTTTTTTATTTGCTATAGATATTACGTAATAGACTCACATTGAAAGTTGTAGTCAGTCAATTTTTTGAATTGAGTGTGAACTTGTTTTGCATTGTAATAAAGTGCAAATAATTTTCTAGAGATAGGTAAGTTATCTAATAAATCTAATGTCACACTTCCAAAATTGGAATGTGGTATAGGTAAACCTAATATCACAGATAATGTTGCTGCTAAATCTAATTGAGCTATTTTTTTTGGTCGAGTATGCGATTTAGAACAATTTGCTCCAATTGCAATGACAGGTACTGTAGTTTCTTGTAACGTTGCACCACCATGACCTCCAGAATCTTTCATACCATGATCTCCACAAATTATAAACAAAACAGGATTACCATTTTCATTCTGATAAAACATAAAATCTTGAAATAATTCAATCAATAATATAAAGAAATATTGATTAATATTATTATCGATTTACCCAATGTACAATTTTTGAATATATTTGTGCTATAATATTATCCATTTCAGTAAGTTTTGGTTTGATTAAAGAACTAAATGGTCCAGTTACATGCCCAATATGATCTAATCCTAGATAATGGAGAATCATTATTGACCAATCATTATTATGAAGTTCATCATCTATATGTCTTGTAACATTATTGTCTACCTAAATGTATTATATTAGACAGTTATAAATAATATAAAATTTCGTTATACTATATATCATCAATTATTGCATACCTCTGTAAAATCGGTAACAAAAAATGATGTAGTACCATCATAACGTTTAAATATCGTAGGAAACAATTTCAGCCAGGTGTCATCTCCGTAAAATATTAAATCATGTTCATGAGTCTTTGCTTGGAGTAAAATATTGTCAATTAATATAGGCTGGCTTCCCAGATTTAAAACCATGTCAACAAAAGTTGGTACTCTTCCTGTTGTCATTGCCTATTTTTGTTTAATACATTTTAATAAAGATACTTGATAATATTTTTTATTAAGATAAAATTATAAATTTAATTATATATACTTTTATTCTAGGCATTGTCACCGTTGGTGGTTCTACTTTCGCTTGCAATAAACATGCAAACGAATTCTCTATAAGTTTATTTGTTATTGGCATAGCAGCTTTTCCAATTGAATCTGATACAAAATCCCAACGAAATGCATCGATTACCATAATTATAACTTTGTTCACTAATGGTTTATATAAAGTATCTCTTTCTATCCTAAAAGATAAAAAACACATTTACAACTAAATACACATTTACAACTAAATTTTTTAAATGATTTATATTTTTATTCAAACCTAGACAGAGAACATACCTTATGTTATTTATAAAGTGTGGTATATCATTTATTGATGCTATGGTATTATCATAATGTACTATAGGAAAAAATCCATAAATAAATAAAGCAGTAGAAAAAATTCCAACAATTAATGTATAAATTGATCTAATATTCTTATACATATTCACTTTTGTGTTAATAAAAAGTATAAATATTTTATAATATTCTGTAGATTACTTGTGTGTCAAGATTTCTATGATTGGATTCGATAAAAGATTGCGGAAATAACTGAAAGTCTTTCAAATCTTTTTTTATTCGCAATTAAAGTGCAAACTTTTATTATATTATGTTATAATCAAAGATAAAATTTTTAATATTATTGTAGGTTATGTCATCGAAAACAGATAAATTGATAATAATTCGTATTTCCCGCGTTTTAACGATAAATGAAAGTAATATTCGGAAAACAATTGTAAGTGACTTATCATATTGGTTATTTTCGTTGTTGATAATATTATATTCTATATTACATTATATATGAAAATATTTGATTCTTTTATTTTATTATTTTATAAGAACAATTTTTTTTATCACGTTTCATAATTGTTCTTTGGTATTAATTTTTGTTCTATATTATTTTTCATTCAAACTAATTAGTAACCAATTAAAAACGTTAGATTCAAGTTTGCAAAAATTTCATTGGATGAATGAAATGCCTTATCCTTATATAAATATATCTAGTAGACAATATAAAATAAATGTAAATATTCATTATTTAAATATTTTATTAAAAGTATAATCATTTTATTCGTTATTTTGATAATGTAATATAATCAACTCTATTGAATAGTTGAAGTTTTATAATTTTTTATAATCAATATTAAATTTTTATAAATTAAACAAATTTAATTTAATAAATAGAAATCTTATAGGATCTTTCTTTTATAATAAACATTATTAGAGATATATATTAATGGAATATTTCTGATTATTAGAATGTTTTAAGTTAGTTTGAAAAATGCGATGTATATTGCCGATTGATACGACAGGTGTGACGTCACATCGCCGCCCCGTGATGCATATTGGGAAATGGACCTGCCATCTTGAATGGCATGGCCCAGCTACACAGTGCGTGATAAAAAGACATGCAATTTATCGCGAAGCGCTTTATACTTTGCCACACGAAAGTGTATAAAACTTAGTGACTGTTCATCGAGCGAAATTTTTGCACGATGGAAGCGGTCAAAGCATTTAACGCAGAGGTAAGAATAAGATTTCTCTAGGTTTTAGAGGTCATCGTCGAAAAGGCAATCCTCCCTCTCTTTAGACTTTACAGGGACGTCGCGTACATCAAATTATTATTGTTGATATTATGTTATGGACAATACTTTTTATATTATATTTTCCCGAAACAAATATTTTCTTTTAAAAATACAATGATAAGTTATATATCCTGGAGACGCTAATGATACTCTGCCATTACTTTATTTTTCTTGTTTTTCTAACGTAAATTAAAAAAGTTTAATTGGATAATTAGACTATGTCAATAAACAAATAGTTTACATTAATTATTATTGCTATATTATCTGAATCATTAAATATTTGATTTACTTAAACAAATAAAACTGTGACATAATTGTAATATACGTATGTATTCCATATAGATTTCATTTTTCAATTTTATAATTTTAACAAACAAAACTTTGTTCGATTAAATCCCATTTTGCATTTATAATATCGCGTATTCATTCGTGAAATATTAATTAGATTTTAATTTTTTCTTTCATTTGTACAAAATTTTAAGCAATCTTTCTAATATTAAAATTTATTTCAGCTTTCTGCGCTGTATGATGTTAAACCGCCAATTTCCAAAGCTAAAATGAATTCTCTTACACGCGGAGCTATTAAAGCAATAAAATTTTATAAGCATGTTGTACAAAGCGTGGAAAAATTTATTCAAAAAGTAAGTTTAATTAATTGTTTATTTAACAAAAAAAAAAATATATATATATAAATATATGTGCCCGTATTCATTTATTTGTTTTCAGTGTAAACCGGAATATAAAGTGCCGGGATTATACGTAATAGATTCAATTGTAAGACAGTCAAGACATCAATTTGGAATGGAAAAGGATGTTTTTGCACCTCGTTTTGCAAAAAATATGCAAACTACTTTTCTTAATCTTTTAAAATGCCCACAGGAAGATAAAAGCAAAGTTATACGTGTATTAAATCTTTGGCAAAAAAATGCAGTTTTCCCTCCAGAAGTCATACAACCACTTTTTGATTTAGCTGATCCCAATCATCCTATTCATAAAGAACAACCAGTTAACGCAAACGGTAAATATTTTTGTTTGTATGATTTTTCACAATTTTGGAATCATGTTTTATATTAATTTTATTTGTAGGTACGTTGAACGCATCATCTGGTAATAACCTGAGCAATATTTCTGCAGTAACAAAGACTCCTCCATCTACCGTAAAAGTTGTTGCAAAAGATCAGAAATTATTTTCTTCCACTAAACCGATTGATCCAGTATGGCTAGCACAAACAAAGATAGAAACAGCTAACATAGTTAGTACAAATGATTTTATGGAAATAATTTAATGAGCTAACATAGGTTTAAATTAAAATCTAAAAAATGTTGCATTGTGTATAAAGTTAACAAAAATTTTTTTCCATCTTTTTAGGGGCAATCTAATGCAAATCAAGTTGACTCATCGTTTCTTGATCAATTACAACATTTACAACAACTCTTGTTGAAGAAGCAAGAGGCTACAAATGAATCGAAGACTTCCGTAAAATTTGATAAAAAGCTTTTGGATTTTGATTATGGAGAAGAAGAAGATGATGACGTTGTGGTTGCAAGTTCCCCTACTACTGCTACCACTGCTGCATCTCAACATAATGCTGTATCCACAAGTAATAGTTTGGAAAGTCTTGGATTGCTATTGACAAATCCTGAGGTATTAATGTTTTTATTCTTGGTAAAAGGATGAAAATATATTTACAAAAGCATTCTCAATATTTTGGTAATTGTTATTGTATTTTATTTAGTTAAAATATTATCGTATATAGGTACTTAGGCAACTACAGACATTACAACAAACAATGCAAGGAAATATATCTTCTTCGCAACATGAAATGGAAGAAAAAATGCGTAAATTGCAACAGATGAAACAACAAGAGGAAGAATTTGATAAACATTTGGCTCAAACTGTTCCTGTATGTTACTAAAACATTGAAATATTTTGGATAAATTTGAAATAGTCCTAAATATAAATCATGTTTTTAGAATTTACCTTTTGCATCAGAATGCGAGCTGAAACCTACAGACATTCTGAAACCAAATCAACAAAGTACATATTCAACAAGTACAACTACTGGAGTTATTCAAGATATGAGCCAACCACCGCCTGGTTATCCTCCAGCTATGCCATATGTTTCGCAACCTTTGTCAAACATGAGGCAAATAAATCAAACTGGTCATCAAAATCAAAAAAGTCCTTTACTCGACGAACGCCAAGAGTCACAAGATTTTTCTGGGTAATTTTTGCATGATACTAAGCAATAAAAATATAAATGAATATATATATATATATATTATATTCTCTGTAAAAAATAATTAATATATTCATGTTACAGAAATGGTGCAAGACGCGATAGTAGTAGTGTTGAAATTGTAAATTGTGATAATACTCGATCACAAAGTAGATCGCCTGAGAGATATAGACATCATAGTCGGTCTAGATCACCTCGGCATAGAGATAGAGATAGAGATAGAGACAGAGATAGAAAATCTCGATCTAGAAGTAGATCAAGAAGAAGAAGGTAAGTAGTTTTATAGATACATACAATATATCAATTTGATAAATTCGTAATTATATAGTGTAAATTAATTACTCTGATATTTTTTTTTTTTATTATAGATCACGATCTAGAGATAGAGGCCGCGATAGAAAAAGAGATGACAGTCGAGAAAAAATGACCGAAGAGGAAAGAGAAAAGGAAAGAGAACGTCGTAAGCGTGGATTACCTCCGATAATTAGAGATAAATTAAGCGGTACGTTCAAAACCTGATTTTATATCAATAATATTTAATCATAGATATATCAGGAAAAAAAAAATGTTCTTGTAGTTTGCAGTACAACACTTTGGGTCGGTCACCTTTCTAAATTAGTACATCAGGAAGAGTTATCTGACACATTTGGAGAGTTTGGTGACATTGTTAGTATTGATCTCATATCACCTAGGGGTTGTGCTTTTATTTGTATGAACAGAAGGCAAGATGCATATCGCGCTCTTACAAAATTAAAGAATCATAAAATGCAAGGAAAAGCTATAACTGTAAGTTTATCATTTATAAAAAAAAAAAAAAAAAAAAAAAAAAATGTTATTTTAAAAAATTAAATTTTAATATTATTGAAATCATATTTTATCATTTTATAGTTAGCATGGGCTCCAGGTAAAGGAGTCAAAGGAAAAGAATGGAAAGATTATTGGGAAGTAGAACTTGGTGTTAGTTATATTCCATGGAATAAGTTACTTAATATTACGGATCAAGATCTAGAATTATTGGAAGAAGGTGGTATGATAGATGAAGATACATTACCACCAAATTTGAAAGGTATATATAATTATTCGAATTTTGACAAATTTTATATGAATTTATAAATACGCATTTTTTCGTTTAATATTAAAAATGCAAGTTAATCCAATTATATATAACGCGTTTGTATATAATGTAAAATAACTTGCTAAAGTAACTTTGAATATCTGAGCCAATTTGGATAAATCAATATTAATTTGGTCAAGCAAATTCAAAACATTTGTTTCAAATATAATATTAATATATTATTGACAAATACTTGTTATATAAATCGTTATTTATGTTTATTCATATTACAGGAAAATTGAAGCATTCTGGCGGGAATATAGATATCATGCAACATCAATTACAAATGCAACAACAGGCGTTAGCTGCTGCATCGGTAATTGGTGCTCCAATTTCAACATTAACAAATGATATTGTAAATGTTATAAATATTTCTAATGCTTCTACTCAACAGCAGCAACAGCCGCAATTAGTTGATACCAGCCAACCACCGCCAATACGACCACCAACATCAGCTGCACTTTTGCCTCCTCCGAACACACAATTACAAATGATGCCATCAGCTTTTACAATGACTGGTGTTCCTCGTAAGTTTTATTTAAATTCAATTATTAATACACATTTTAATGTCGTAAATTTGTTGTAATATGTAATTAGCATGTGCGCTACTGGAATTGATAATTGTAAAATAATACAAGACAAAGTTGTATCTTAGTTAACACATTCCTAGTATATTTTGATACAACATCAAATCATGATAGGTATGATAGGACCTATGGGTCTCCCTATGGCACACAGTTTAATGCCTAATGTTCCAATTGGAGTACCTCCACCCAATATGCAAAGTCTCTTGGGACCTCCAGGAATGATGCAGACTATGCTGACTCCTCCTGTCAATTCTCCATTTGGTGCAAGCGTTGGTGTAGGTCTTTTAACACAAATTCCATTACCTGCACCAGCTGCACCATCGGATAAACCAAATTCAACTGGTATGTGATTTATCCGTTTTATAATCTTCGTCAGACACGTGAATCTTTTATAAAACGTTTATGATCTAGGGATGCCACACAATGTTCCACCGATAGGAGTACCTCCACCTACCTCAGAAACAAACATACCAAATCTACCAATGCTTCGTCAGTCTTACGGAGTAGGGCCAGCACCGCCGATGCAAATGCAACTACCTCAACATCACTCCGATGATATGGATGTTGAAATGGAAGATGCCATGCCACTGAACGTGAGCAACAACACTTCCAAAGAGAAACCAAATTTGAGTGATCAGCTTATAGCGGCAATGAACATGGGTGCAGGCACAAGTGACAATAGGCTAGAAAATGATCAACAAAATATCGATTATAAAGAGAGAGATAGAGATCGTGAAAATAGAGATAGAAGGGATCGTGAACGTGACAGAAGTGATCGTAGTGATGTCAATGATTCCAGGATGGATCGTGGAAGAGACAGAGGCAGAGGAAGAGATCGAGGTCGTGATCGCCGTAGAGATACAAGAGATGGAAGAGAAAGGGATAGAGATGATAGGAGAGATAGAGATAATAGAGATATAAGAGAAAATCGTGATAATTCTATGAGGCATTCGGAATGTTCAAATATATCAAATCAAAATCTTCAAGATAACGATGCTATAGCTAAGAAGGATGGGAAACCAAGTCTTGCTGAACGATTGAGACAATTAGCAGATGGTACATTGCCAATAGACGATCGTATGGATAGAAATATTCGAAGCAATAGAACCGAACGAAGTAACGAGAGAACAGAAAGAAATTTCGAAGAAAATTCTGGAACTCGAAGACCGAACGATATGCCATTGCCCTTGATGGATATACCAAAATTTGCTGGTAATGTGCAAGAACGTGTAGATTTTCCTCCCAGAGGACCTGACTTCCGAGGTGGCCCACAAGATCCTCGAGATTATCAACAAAGAAATTTAACGGATAGAGATAGACAAAATTTTCAACGGGGATCTACTGGACCATTAAGGGGATCCCAGATAGATGATTTTATGGATCCAAGAATGCAACCTGGAAGATTCCAAGATGATTTTGAAAACAGATTAGGGCATAATGGTCCACGATCGGATGAATTTACGCCTAGATTAGGACCATCTAGAGAAGATTTTGATCGGTCGGATATAAGGAATCGAAGACCAGTTGAAGATTATGAACGAGATCGTTTCGAATATGAAATGCGACGCGATGGTTTTGATCCACGTTTGCAGGATGGTTTTGATCCAAGAAGTCATGGCGAACGACCAGATTTTGATCCGCGAAGAAGAGATTTCTTTGGAGGTCCGATGGAACCTGTTTTTGGAATACCACCGATGATGGGTTTGCGAGGCCCGAGGGGCCCTGTAGGACCTGAAGGATTTGGCCCACGTGGCTCTGGCATGGGATCAAGAGGTCCAGGTAAGTTTTTCAATGTTATTAACAATATTTCTATGTATATGCGTATGTATATTTGTCATTTATTGTTGAGCACTTTCTAAACACGTACTGCTTCAGGACCTTTAATCTTCCATCCTCGAGGTATGGGTCCACGAGGAATGAGAATTCGGCCTCCGTTCGGACCACGCGGACCCCCACCGTTCGATCCTAGAGAAGCTGATCCATTCTTCCGGCCACCATTTGATGATGTACGCGGCCCACCAGGTCCACACATGAGAGCGTTCGGTCCTATGGGTCCGCCAGCTATGCACGGTCCCGAAGGACCTTGGAGGAATCAAGAAGGTGGAGCACCGCCAGGCCCATGGACATCCTCTCAATCTAGTAGTACTCCGGAAACTGATAATCACAATCAGAGAGAAAATCATCTTGCACGAGACAAACAAAAAGGAACAAAGCATACAGATTATAAAAACAATATTTCAGATAGAGAAAGTCGTAACAGAAATAGGAAATCAAGATGGGGTAATGTAAGTCCCCCTATAACGGAAAATACAGACGAAGCGACATCCACTGAAGGAATTGATGATAAGACGGACCTAACACAGGATGGAAATTTCGAAAATATAGAACCTAAATCGGAAGTAATTACCGAATACAGTCAATCAGTACAAATGGAACATGATAGTCCTGCTGACAGAGAGCACATTGAAGAACAGAATGACGTTCATCATTTAAAAATTGAACAAAGTGAAGAAACCAATAACGAACTACATGAAAATCAATATAACGAAGAAGAACAAAGTAGTTCCTACCAATCTAACGTAGACGCATCTTCTGGCAATGATGTTGAACAAAATCAGTGTAATGATGACAAACAATGTGAATATCAGACAGTCAGTCAAACAGAGGACTCGTCACAGCAATGTGTAGAGCAAGTTGAAAAATCTGAGTGTGTGAGTGAAAATAATAGTGACCAACAACCAATTCTGGAGCAAGTAGATGCTTTGTAAAAGGTTCAACGTTTGAGGACTAACCAAAGTAAAGCAAAGAGAATCTACGAATAGATTCATGTAAAATATGATTCCAAACAATACTTTGTACATAGAGTCATGTTATTACGCAGAAAGTGAAATGAATTTGATTATGTGGACTTGGAGTACTAAACTCTGGAGTGGTGAGGGAGCTGTGGGTCCAGTGAGTTCTTTTAGAAAGTCTTTTTTTAAAGTATTCATTTAAAATACATACGGATTTTAAGATTTCTTCCTGTATAAAAAACAAAAACAAAAAATGCTGCTTAGATCTTGCTGTGATAGTGAACACAGGACCTATCTATTATGTAAATATACATGCAAAATGCAAGTAAAGTCTTAGGGATTTCTTCTTAGATAACTATAAAATTACATATTTGCCATCTGTATTAAATGCCAGTTAGTTCTTCATAATCTCATTAAGGACTTGGATATAGTTAATTTTGAATCATACATCAGGTACTGTACAGCGAGAGTATATCGTACCTTATACTCTAAATAACTATTAATTTATTGAATTGTACATACTTTTATATTTTCCTAGCAGAACAAATGAATGAATATATTGTGCTAACGGTCATTGCTAAATCAAAGAAAAAAAAAAAAAAAAATAATAAATATTTTATATATACTGTCTTTGATAAAAAAATAATGGCCTTCTCATTCCGATTTGTGCGTAGCTCCCAGTCTTGCAGTTATCATTAAAATTGAAAAAGCTATGTATTAAAATTACGATCAGTTTGCCATGAATTGTTATAAATTATTAATATGTAACCATATATGTGTATGTATATATGTGTATATATATATATATATATATACACACATATATATATATATACATATATAGATTTGAACTTTTAATAAGTTTAAAAAAATTGTTACATATTCCTTTACTGGTCCCTACAAAATTTATTTTTCTATTTAAATGTAATGAAACACAAGCGTATTACTTGTCAATACTTTGTTATTTCTTATTCATGGCACAAATTCATTTTATTCTGCATGAAATTTTTTCTATTTATCGTAAAATGAAATAAACTACAGAATAAACAATATAATAGGCAATATGGTATTGCATTAATGAAGCAAGTAAAATGAGCTCTGGATTCCGTACATACAACTTGGTTCCTGTGTTCACGCACGCACGTTATTGCACGCCGCAGCGATGGAAGACTCGTGCTTGCGCTCAAACTGAGTGACAAGTACAAGGTACTGTCTACATTATATTCACATAAACTAGTCGAAGAATGTGACACTGACTATTCAAAAAAAAAAAAAAAAAGAAAAAAAAAAAAGAGGAAAAAAAATTTGTTTAAATCAATATCAGCCCGCACCACTCCAGACCAAAGCCCATTTTACATATATATGTATGTGTGTGTGTGCGTGCGCGCGCGTGTGTGTTTATTATTATTATCATTATATATACATACATACATACATGCATATGTACTACATAGTGAATTATTGTGTATCTCTCTAACAATAGGATAGTGTAATTGCTTACAGCTCAGAGTAGCGTTACGTATTGACAAATGCACTTCCATTATTAAAAAGAAAAAAAAAAGAAAAAGAAAAAAAAAAAAAGAAAAAGGAAAAAAAAAGTATCCCGAAATTTAAGCAATGCATAGTTTTATAACAAAATGTAAATCATTTTGTTTTTTATTGATTGAGAGGAGTACATTGATATAATTCACTCAAAGTTTATGGCAATAATTTTTCTAACGGTTCATATAGAAATTTGTTTCTATATGAACAATACTTTCCACTTTGATGTTTATTTTACTTAGAAATAAGATACGTATATAAGCATTTTGCTTTTTTTTTTTTTTTTTTTCCTTGCTTTACTTTGTATTTTCAAGTTTTTAGGTACTTGCATATGTGTGCAAGTAAAGATACAATATATTTGTATCTGAAAGATAATTATGCACGTACAGCTTACTAAAAAATATATAATACATTTATCAGAAGTATTAATAAATAATGGATTCAAGAATGAGAAGAAAGAGAATGTTAATAACAATATTAATTTAAGTTATATAAAAAAAAAAAAAATGGGATACGAATATATTACTTATATTATGTTATTTTAATGTCTTAATTATTCTAATCATATTAGAACAACTCTAACATGATTATTTAGTGAAAGAGTGTATGAATAAACTCGATATTCACAATGATTGTCTTAGATTTTTTTCATAGTTTTATTACTTATCTTATTAATTTACTTTACGAACTATTATACAACAATATTTACAACCTTAGTAAATGCTCGGAGATAAATTTTTACTTGATAGAAAAGTTTTCAAAAGTACACTGGAGTGGTGTATGGCACTACTGAGATAGGATTCATATTACTCTTGGAAAACGTGCTAAAGTTCATTCGATACATCAAAAATATTTACTTTTATATTGACATTATAATACATCCAAAAGAGATAAGGCTTTTGTTTTCATAAAAGTAAAATATTATAACAATCAGAAAATTATAGTATACGCACAAGATTATAATATCATTATATAGAGTACTATATATATTTTTATTTTTACATTGTATATGCTTGTTTAATAAATAAATTAAAGTTAAATTACTGAATGTCTAAGTTAATGATTTAAGATTTTCAAAATATATTTTATGTTTTCATATGCGTAATATGAATCTGTATCTTATAATATTTTATAAAATTTCACACAAAAATAAGATAATTATTAAGCTTAATCACTAACACATGTACCCGTTTAATATAATTTTCTTTCATCTTTAACCATGCATTTTTCAATATCAGCGTTATTTACTTATTCTCTTATAATATACATACATTATGATCATTTATATTAAATATTTACATATATACACAATTCTGCTCTTCCTGCCATCAAATATTTATCATATTATAAAGGCAGATCTTTGTAGCTCACACCGAGTGTATTTTACATTATTTAATCTGCCAGTATTTTACAATTAGTATAAAGATTTACAAATGATGATTCTGATAGAAAAAAAAAAAAAAAAAAGGAAAAATAAGAAAAGAGAAGAAAAAGGAGAAAAAAGTATGATTATATTTAATACCCATTGAATTATTAAAACACAATTATCTAATTAACCAGAAGCCTGTGCAAATACTAAGATTTATAAAAACTAAAATGTGTAAACTATATCAGAGATATAAAATTTAAAATGTTTGTTAATGTTAACTAATTTTTTATATGGAATTAGCGATAACCTCTTAAATTGACATGTATAGATGAAATAATATCAATATATATGTATATGGCACTTATAATCTATGTTAAGATTACATTGTACATGTGTCTGTAAAAGGAGAATTTAGTTGCAAATTAGAATAAAGAAAAGATAATCATCGATTAGTGTTAGTTAAAGTAACAATCACAATTATTATTTCATTAGAAAATCATTTTCTTTTTATTAATTTTTTATAATGAAAAAATTAATTGGCAGAATACTGCAATATAGCATATATTAAACAAGTTTTGCTTCGTGTTTCATAATTAATATGAAAAACAAAAACAAAACAAAAAAAAGAAAAAAAAAAAGAAAACAAAAAAAAACCAAAAAGAGAAATGTATCTGGCCGTTGTAACTACAAATATTACTCTTTTTTTTTTTATTTTTTTTTATCTTTTTTTTTTATCTTTTTTTTTTTTTTATTATTATCAACATAATAGTATATGTGCAGGCTTTAAAGAAAATGATAATTTTAAGATAATGTACATTTATATATCATTCTAACAAAGTTCCATGTAAATAAGTATGTAAACATGTTTATAATAATTGGTTGCGTTTATGCATGTATGTTAAATTATTTCAAGGTATAGAAATCTTTATAATCCATCTTAAATGAACAAAAAAGAAGTTAGAGAAACAAAAAAGAAAACAAAAAACATATTAAAATGCATACTTATAAAAACATATAACAAAAAGAGAGAGAGAGAAAGAGAGAGAGAGAGAGAAAGAGAGAGAGAGAGAGAGAAAACGAATAAAACAAACAATACTATTGCCTTCACACCATATAAGATGGTATAAACTAGTAAAAGAAATTACATATGTATTTATCTTAAGAAAAGTATCTTTACACGAATGTATATAATGTTCTTATCGAAAATTGTTAATTATCATTACTATTATTTAGCTAGATGAACATGTTCAAAAACCAGATACATTTCTTTTTTATTTTTGTTCTTTTTTCTTTTTTTTATTTATAATTGTTTCTTCTTGTTTTTTTTCTTTTTCTTTTTTTTTTTTTTTTTTTTTTTTTTAGGTTATAACACTGTATATCGTATTATGCTAGTAGCGTAATAATAATGTGCAAATATTTTGAACATTGGCAATTGTATTACAACTTTTGCGCGCATTGTCATAAATAAAATCTGTAATCTTTATTAATCAATAATAAAGGAACAAAATGTGTGTATGTATATATATACATATACATATACATATATATAAATACATATACATATGTATCGTTGTCCAAACGTAAAAAAAAATTAAAAAAAAAAAAAAAGAGAGAGAGAGAGAAAGAAATAATTCCTATTTCTATAAAATGTTACATAGCAACAAAATGACGTATATTTATTACGTATTAAATGGTTCAATTAATATGATGCAAATATTCAAATGATTTTCATTTCAAATGATCAGTTTACATTTTATGTTTTATTTGTAAACCGAATCATTCTAGCTTCATTTATTTTCTATATTTCTATACGATATATATATATATATATATATACATGTTTATATAAATATTTATGTATATA
>NC_062189.1:1609067-1619067 GCF_912470025.1 Vespa velutina | reverse complement strand
AACATCGATGGGGACATGTATCTACTACGCACAGGTAAGAATATATTCTTTCAAAAAGTTTCATTATTGTATTGCATAATTTTATAAGTTAGATATAATGAGAAAATACAATTTTCTTTTTCTTTTTTTTTTTTTTTTCAGAGGACATCCTGCCGTAACATGTGGGTATTGTTCACGCATTTATTCAACACGAACAAATCTTGAAGAACATATAAAATCACGACATGCGGGATTTCCTGCACCGTCCGAATTACTAAACCCCCTTTTCCGTTCAGAAACTAAATGTTATTGTAAAATGTGTTCCAAAATGTTCACTAGTATAGCCGATTTAAATATTCATAGTCGAATATGTATTGGACAACGAATAGAGCTTCAAGTGCAACCAGATATTAAGATTGAATCACACAATAGTAAAAGTCTGGTTGATACTTCGGATATATCGAGTATGGATACGGATGATGAACATAAGGGATTTAAAAATGCTGAAGCAAAATTAGCTAAAAATCCACAGCTTACGATATTGAAGCAGGCGTTGACAAAAGGTAGTGGTTTAAAAAGAGATTTGGATGATAAAACGAGAGCGAATTGTAGTCCACAAAAAATAGCGAAAACAGGTAATGCATCAATGTATTTTTTTTTGTTTTGTTTTTTTTTTCATTTTTTTTTTTTTTTTTTAAATTCCATTTACTTATCGTGCGATTAATAAATCGTAAAACGTTGTTGTATTTGATTATATAATATAGAAGAATATAATGTCTATTGACAGATGGCTGTGAAATGCAGAAGAGGTGGTACTGCGAAATGTGTCCTCAAAGTTTTTCTTCAGTGGAAAATCTTAAAGAACACGAGATAACACATGATGCTGACAAACCTTATATTTGTATATTGTGTAAAAAAGACTTTACTTTAAAATCATCACTCAGCAGACATATCTTGGTATCGCATGGTGTAGATCCATGTCCTTTTATAGATAGTGATAAGTGTTTAAAAAGAGTAGTTCTTACGCAATCATGGGGTCAACAGATACCTATACCTATGTCCGATCAGAAAGACGCAAAGGAACCTTCGGAGTTTGCTCTGTCTCCAGAAGTAAGTAGTAATTCTAAAATAATAATAATAATAATAATAATAATAATAATAATAATAATAATAGTAATGATAAAAAAAGAAAAATTTTAATATTTAAATATACTATAATGTTTCCCTTTGCATTTAGATGAATGTAGAAAATGAAGATGAAGATCAGGAGAGGAGTAATCACGAAAATATGGTAGAAATGGAGACAGTTTTTGTATGTGAAATATGTACAAGGGATTTTAATGATAGAGCATCTTTATGGTTGCATATACGTGCGACGCATAAAGAATGCGCTGCTTTTGCTTGCGGAGTATGTTTAAAAATATGTTCTGACAATACACAACTCCTAAATCACGTTAATATGTATCACGGAGGATCAAAGTTACTAGTATCGGAACAAAGAAGGTAAATAATACATTTTTAATTTTATATATAATCATTGAACTATTATATTATTTTGTTTGATATTAATTATTATATTTTAGGTATAGTTGCACGATATGTGGTAGACAACATGATTCACGAAAGAAATTAATTGCTCATGTATCGATACATAATGTAAATCCTGCTTATGACCCTGCAAATTTTGTACAGTTAAACAGTAATTATTATAACGAGACATTAAATGGTAATGAAGTAACTGAAAATATTTTGGAGTTTGATGGAGACGAGGGAGAAAAAATAGACTGTTATATTTGTTATAAATCATTTCCAAACGAGGATCATCTTATAAGACATCAAAGAAATGCTCATAAGGTTATATTTTTGTTTTAATTATATTTTGAATAAATATTATTAAATATAATCGATAATAAATAATTAACAACTTTCGTAACATATAGAAAAACAAAAAAAAAAAAAAAAAAAAAAAAAATAAAAAGAAAAAAAAAAAGAGAAAAAAAAATGTAACGTGTATATTTTTTCATTAGTTCGAGCAAATGGCTCAAGTAGTAGATGCCATTGGTAATGGTAATCCAGCAAATATGAATGGTACTGGTAATAGGGCGCAGTATCATTTATTTTTTGTCTGCGAGCTTTGTGGTAGCTCACATCCTAGTAAATGGGAACGTTGGTTACATGTTAGTAGCACTCATAGTAACGAACCAAGTATAAAGGTATGTCTTTCAAGTAAAAAGAAAATTAATGTGCGATAGCATGAGCTCATATGATGTATATATAATAATATTTTTCAATTGAAAAAAAAAAAAAAAAAAAAAAAAAAAAAAAAAAAAAAAGAAAAAAAAAAACTTTTTCTCACGTGTTTCATCATTTGCAGTGCGAACGGGACGATTGTGGAAAAATATTTGCTACGAAGGCGTTACGTAACGAGCACGTACACCACCATCACTCGGTCCAAGGTCCTTCGCCAAATACTTGTGAAGTTTGCGGTAAATTATGGGGTAGCCGAGTTGATTATTGGAAGCACGTTATGGGAGTACATTCCGATACAGTGCCGCTAATATGTGGCGTTTGTCTAAAAGTATTTCCAAATGTTTTGCAACTTAAAACACATGTGCAAACTAAACATTGGCCATTGACCAATGGTGATTTTAGTTGCGATATATGCGGTAGGCCATATTCAAATAAATCTAAAATGTCAAGACATAGAAAAATTCATGGATTAGAAGTCGATGGTTATGATAATAACAGTATTAACGATGCCTTGAACGAATCGTCAAAGTACGAGCACGGTGTTGTACCCCAAGAAATGGATTTAACATGTGAATTGTGTGCCGATATGAAATTTTCAAATCTGGAAAGTTTATGCAGTCATAGACGTATTGTGCATCGTCTATTTCCGTGTGATCTTTGTAACAAGTGTTACGGGAGAACGTCTCATTTATGGAAACATGTAAATCGGGTACACAAAGGTCACGTAGATATAACGTGTCCTTACTGTTTGAAAACTAGCGCGTCTAAAGACCATTTAGCTGCGCACATATCCAAAATTCATAGGTACGAGTTAGATGTTAGAAAGGATAATAAAAATTCCGTAAATTTCAAATCTTCGAACGTGGAGGATGGGGTTTTACATTATTGTGAAAAATGTAATAAAGGATTTCATAAACGTTACTTACTTAGACGCCATATGAAAGGTTGTCAGAATTATCGAAAAGATCCAGGCGCATTATTGACCCGTTGCCGTGCCTGTGAAAGAATATTTAAGGATCGTGCCAGTTTACAAAAGCATATAGAAAATCATCATAGCACATACACATGCCATTTATGTAACGAAACTATTACATCTAAATTGGGTATTATGACTCATAATCGGGTTAAGCATATGGATCATCCAGATCTTACGTGTGAATATATTAGTTGTAAAAAATTATTCAGAACTAAGGAAGACTTGGAGGCACATAGGAAGGATCATAAATATCATATAACTCCTAACGTTTGTGACTTTTGTGGGGATACGGTGGAGAATAAATTGAAATTAAAAATGCACGTATTATCTTTACACAGAAATGAAATAGGAGTATCTTGCGGTGTTTGTTTAATACCTATGAAAGATCCAAAGGATTTGAAGAAACACGTTGAAGACGTACACGAAAGTGTTTTATCCAAACCAAATACGTGTCAGGTATGCGGCAAACAATATGCATCGAAATGGAAAGCTTTCGATCATACGAAAAAATGTCATGGGAAGGTCTTTAGAACGTGTAAACAATGTTTAGCTGTTTTTACCAATGATTCGGATATCAGAGATCATTATGAACACGTTCATAATATTTCCAAGGATCAATTAGCTGCATTTGAATATCGTATGGATATTGGATCTAAAGTCGACGAGTACGATGTACCAGCGGATATCGTTGTTAAGGAAGAACCGGACGATTTAGATTTCGACGAGGATTTATGCGAGGACGATTTGAATAATTCTAAACGAAGAAGATCGTTAACCGATACCTACGATTGCGAGATGTGTCCGGAAATTTTCTTAAATTGTCATACATTGGCGAAACATTATCAAAATGTTCACAATACCGATCCAATTCGTATGTTTAAAAAGATAAAGCCGGATAATAATGACAGTGGCAAAAGAAAAATGAGAAATCGAAAGAATTTCGAATGTAAAAATTGTCAAAAACAATTCTGTACGAAAACATTGTTTTGGAATCATATTAACGTATGCACCAGGCGTAACGCCTTTAACAGATTGGATATGCAAAATATTATGCCAACTTCGATTTTGGAAACACATTTAAAGAATAATAATCAAATAAAGAAGGAAGAAACTTCGTCGTTTATGAACGAATCGAATTTAAACATTCCAGATTTTAATTTATTCGAAGATATTAATTTGCAATTGTCAGGGCAAAAGCCAGTACCGAATCTTATGCCATTGTCACATATTAAACCACCTACTGCGGTTAAATGTTCTAGAAAAGATTCTCGGAAGGTATACGATGAATCAACGAATACCGAATGCACGTGTGAAGTTTGTGGCAAACAATGGCCGGCGAAAAAACATCTCTGGCAACATCTTATTCGTTTTCATAGAGCAGAAGCTGCTGTTACGTGTGGCGTTTGTTTGAAATTATGTAAATCTTATCAAGATCTGTCCGATCATTTGAAGGCAACTCATGCTGCTATATTATCGTGCGAAGGAAATAATTTCACCTGTAAAACCTGTGGCCGTTATCACAATGCAAGAAGTAAATTATTATTACATATGAGCATTCATATTAATTACGTTGGCAATTTTTGGTGTCAAAAGTGTCAATTGAATTTTGAAAGTGAGGGCAAATTTTCAGAACATATATTAGAATGTAACAAGAAAATAGAATCCGTTAGAAGTACCATCGAGGATAATATAAAGAATGAAAACGATGAGAAGGGAAGTTTGATAGGCGATGAGACATCGGTCGTCGAGGAGGTAGAGGAAGTTGAAGATTTTGAATCGGAACCTGAGGAGGATGGCGTCACCCAGGAGGAGAGTAATAGCGAGAATACGGAAAATTCGGAAGATTCGGATAGTGCCAGTAATACCAGTACCAGCGACGAGGAGGAAGCGGAAGAGGAAAATGATTCTGAAGCCGAGTCTAGGTCTAATAGTAGGGCCATAATAAGAGGGGAGGTATCATGTAATACCGACGTAAGCGATGATACAGATTCAGAAAATTCCGTAAATTCTACCATGATTGATAATAAAAATTTAAACGACATGAATTGCTTTATGATACACAACGAGGATAAGCAGATGGATATCGATACGAAAGACAATTTGGAAGGACAATTAACGAATCAGGAAACAGTTGAAATTAAAGAGACTAATCAAGAGGAACAACAACAACCACCACAACAACAACAACAATCACAACAACAACAACAACCACAACAACAACCACAACAACAACCACAACAACAACCACAACAACAACCACAACAACAACCACAACAACAACAACCACAACAACAACCACAACAACAACCACAACAACAACCACAACAGCAACCACAACAGCAACCACAACAGCAACCACAACAACAACCACAACAGCAACCACAACAACAACCACAAGAACAAGGACAAGAACAAGAACAAGAACAAGAACAAGAACAAGAACAAGAACAAGAACAAGAACAAGAACAAGAACAAGAACAAGAACAAGAACAAGAACAACAGCAACAACAACAACTACAACTACAACAGCAGCAGCAGCAGCAGCAGCAAGAAAAACTACAACAACAACAACAACAACTACAACAACAACAACTACAACAACAACAACTACAACAACAACAACTACAACAACAACAAGAACAACAGCAGCAGCAGCAGCAGGAAGAATTGAATATTAAAGAATCAGTGAATGTGACTAAATTAAATAATCTTCACGTCAAGAAATCACCCGAGAAAAGAAGAAGCGATTCTGATTTTACCGACGACGATGGTCCACCCATTTTGAGTCCAATTATGCCATTGTTAGAACAGGAACAAACGCAACAACACAATAATAATCCGATAGATGATATGAGACACAAGCTTAGTCCTATGGTACCGTTGACAATGAACGACGAAAAGGAATTAGAAATGTGTGAATTTTCTGAAAATGGTAACGATGTTGAAAGGGGTACATCATCCATGTCGAATCCAATAAATTATTACGAAAATACGGATAACGATAAGGACATGAACGCTAATGCGTCTAACCATAATTTAGAATATGATTGTGACGATTTTGAAAATATCGATAACGAGGAGGAGGAGGAAGAGGAGGAGGAGGAGGAAGTGGAAGAGGAAGAGGAGGAGGAGGAGGAAGAGAGAGATGAGGAGGAGAGAGAGGTGGAGGAAAGGGAGGATGGGGAGGGGGAGGACGAGGAGGAGGAAGAGGAGGAGGAGGAGGAAGAGGAGGAGGAGGAGGAGGAAGGTAGTATATCGGCCAACGAGGATGGACAAATGGAAATAGATGAACAAAATGTGGATTGTAATTCGGTAAATAGATATGAAAAATTAGAAATTAACGAATGTATCAATGATTCAGAGATTGACTCTTACGAGGAAAATTTAGACGAGGAGATTAAATTTGACAATGAGACTAGAGATAACGATGTACAAATTCATAATCTGGATGGTGCTGTATTGATGGTAGCTAACGATTCGGAAGGTAATCAGATTTTAATTCAACAAAATGTATTAACAATAGGAAACGAGGATTCTAATACTGGTGCGACTGAATATATTTATCAAGATACGAACGAGTACGAGATAGAAGAGTATGGTATAGCACAGCATGAAAATAATTCAACGATACAGTCTGACGATATTCAAGAGATGGCATATGTTCAGGATATATCAGAAAATGAGGATAGCATCGAAGAGGTTGTAGAAATACATGATATGGAGGAACAAAGTATGAGTGCCAAAAGTAAACAATCTAACTTATAATAAGTCTGTAACAAAGTGGTATAAGATAATGAGATATAGATAACGATGTGAGGGTCCATGAAAAAAAAAAAAAAAAGAAAAAAAAAAAAAAAAGAAAAAAAAAGCAAAGAAAGAAAGAAAGAAAAAAAAGAAAGGACTGTCGCGTTAAAAATGTCGTATGTACCTTGAAAGAGTGGAGATAAACATATTGTACAGTAGTAATAAGTACAAATATTTGTAGCTTTGGCAAATTTTTTATAGAATTTTCATATAGGACATAATTACGTATGAGATATATCATACCGAATAACACATGCATGGGATATGTCATGTTTATGTGTATGTGTGTGTGTATATATATATATACGTATATACACATATAAACAAAAAACACGATATATGCCTCAGAAAAACTGCAAGCTTCCAAAATCTAATTTTAATTGATAATATATATATATGTGTGTATATATATATATATATATATATATATATATATATATATATATATATATATATATATACATATATATAATAGTAATGGCGCATAATTGATAAAAACTGTATTTTATAGGGAATTACGTTTGATTACAAAATATTTCCTATTACTTTATATAGAAGATTATATTACATCCTTTGCATATATGTCAAATGCAAAAGTGATCTTCGACTTACAATTTAGTAAAATACTATTATAGGTAGGCCTCTGAAGAAATGATTTCTCTATAATCAGCTTAGAATAATTCGATAATACAAGTTTTCACAAATATTACTTTAAACGAAAGAAATCGTCCTGTATTAAAACGCTTGGACACATGTGCACTGATATTATACTTTTAATTTTTACTCGTATTGATATTTCCATTCCAAAATAATTTCTAAGAGATCTATTAATCAATGATGACGATGATGATGATGATGATGATGATGATAAAAATGATGATGATGATAATGATAACGATGATGATGATAATGATAATGATGGTGGCGATGACGATAATGATGATGATGATGATGATGATGATGATGATGATAATGATAACGATGATGATAATGATGATGATGGTGGCGATGACGATAATGATAATGATGACGATGATGATGATGATGATGATGATGGTGGTGGTGGTGATGGTGATGGTGATGGTGAAGAACGATGATTATGAGGATTATGAGGATTATGTTTATGATTATGATTATGATTATGATTATGGTATTAATATTATTATTGTTATTATTATTAATTACATGACAATAGTTCATAAACGATAGACATAAATATTTTAATTTATTCGAATGTATCATGCCTAATGATGCGCCGATAACTAACGATTTCAATTTCAATTTCAATTTCAATTTCAATTTCAATTTTAATTTCGATTTTAATTTTAATTTCGATTTCAATGTCAATTTTGTCGCGATTATCGTCGCGAGTAAAATTTTTTTCTTTATTCTTTATTAGCATTAAATATTATACATATTAATTTCTTTTTTCTTTTTTTTCTTTTTCTTTTTTTTTTTTTTCAATATTACGCGTAAACTATTTTCCTTCGTTCTTATTCGTATCGAATTAACTTTTAATGTTTCTTCTTGTTTCTTTCTTTCTTTCTTTCTTTCTTTCTTTCTTACCTTCGCATGCATTTTATTTATATCTTTTTCTCCTCTCCTCATTATCATCTTTAGCGCAATTCCAATTTATTATAACATTAAAAAAAAAAAAAAGAGAAAAGAAAGATAATAATAAAGAAGAAAAAGAAGAAGAAGTTTATCACTCTCAAAGCACAGTTAAAAATATAAGTTTATCATTAATATTATTATTATTATTATTATTATTATTATTATTATTATTATTATTATTATTAATTATTATTATTATTATTATTATTATTATTATTATTATTATTAATTATTCTTATTATTATTAATTATTATTATTATTATCATTTATGCCATCGTTCCGCTGAAATACTTGTAAACTATTTGTTCACATATTAATGAACAAAAAGTTTATAATAGTTGTTTCATTAGACTTTCTAATTCAATAGCAAATTTCTAATTCAATAGCAGCAGGTTGATATGTATAATATACTTATATTAAATATTATTTAATATCTCAAGAATTAAGTGATATATTTATAATATTATTCAATTACTCGTAAACTATTTAATTATTATTATAATTACAATTATTATTTTTATTATTATTATTATTGATATTACTCTTATTGTTATTATTCTTTTTTTATTATTCTTATTATTATTGTTATTATTCTTATTATCATCAATATTACCATCGACATGTTTGTTTCATTTATTAATTCCTTCTTTGTGTGTAAGAGAGATTAACAATCTCTCTTTTTATTTGTTCTTATTATATTTAATACCCTATTATCCATTTATATACATTATGATATATAATATGTACTTCACTGTGTCATTGAATCAAGAATTTTTAAAAGAAACAAGAAAAAAATAGCGTAATTGTGTATTCTATGAGACATTATTTTTTACTGTGCAGATACAGGAAATACATGTGTACATACGTACATAAATACATACATACATACATACATACATGAATTGTCGATTCATTTATTTAAATTCGATTTGACATGATTTGAAAAAAAAATATATATATATAAATATATATATATGTACATATATATATATTTATCTTCATTGACATAATTATATAAAAATTCTGATAAATCTTGAGTAAAAGTGGAAATAAAATTATGAGAATGACTTATACTATTTATTATGATACATATTGATTAAAGATTCATATATGTCGTATAATCTTTTGTAGATGTATAGTATATTACAAGTCGGCAAATATTTACCTAAGAATTTCAAATTATATATCAGGATATATATATATATATATATATATATATATATATATATATATATAAGACTTTATTATGAGAAGTACATTTTGTAATAACTAAATCAATATGTGTGTGTATATATATATATATAAGATAAAAAAAAATAATAATAATAGTAATAATAATAAGTTTAATTATAATAATAATAACAATAAGTAATAAT
>NC_062189.1:1604067-1606567 GCF_912470025.1 Vespa velutina | reverse complement strand
TAGATAAGTGTTATGAATTTTCACGTTCGTTCGAGAAGAATTCTTTTATTTCTAAAAATAAATCGTTCCTTATATCGGAACTGCAGAGATCTCTTTGCTTTTTTTTTTTTATTTTATTTTATTTTTTCATATAAATTTTTGCATAACCATAGCACGTCCGATAGACACTAATGGTTATATGCATGTTACATATATAAATCGATAGATTTGTTGTTTCGTACGATAACTTTACTTCTTTCTTTTTTTCTTTGTCTGTTTATTCGTTTATTTATCTATCCATCTATCTGTCGATCTATCTATCTATCTATCTATCTTTATCTTATTTTTAATTGTACTTCGATTTCTTTCTCTTTTTTTTTTTTTTTTTTTTTTTTTTTATTGGATTTTTTTTTCAATTCAACGAGTGTCGATTACGAATATTTTAATTTTAACGAATGTATCCTATCATCATCATCATCATCATCATCATCATCATCATTATTATTATTATTATTATTATTATTATTATTATTATGAGTTAAAATAATAGTCAATCTCTCTCTCTTTCTTTTTCTCTCTCCTTCTCTCTTTCTATTTTTCTCTCTCTCTCTCTCTCTCGCCCCCTCCGTTCCTCCCATGTTTGATAATCGAATTACAGTGATCCTAGTTTTCGTCAACGGGGAATGTCGGGATAGATTTGAAAATGCAGTATATCCGCACAGACTTCGTTTATCCATCATCAACTTCGTCATAGGAGTGCATCTATATGGATCAGTGAGTATCGTTCATGAATAGAATCGTTGAAACCGAGCGTTCTAATCTAACAATTGTTGAAACGTGAATTTCCGAGATTTCAGAGCATTAAAATAGGCTCTCGAGTATGAACGCGGCCTGTACGAGGAACGATTAAACAAAGAATTATAGTTAGATAAGCTAAGGGCCTAAATTAAGCGAATTGTGCCTGTTAAAGTCGGCCGAATTTATTTAAAAAAAAAAAAAAAAAAAAAAAAAAAAAGCAAAAGAAGGAAAAGAAGAAAGAAAAGGAAAAGAAATAAAAAAGAAACTTGTGATTAGTCCAGGAAGAGCCGAATTAAATTTTCTCCCATTTTTTTTCTTCTCATTCTTTTTATTTCTCAACTTCTTTTTTTTTTTTCTTCTCTTTTACTTTTTCTTTCTTTTTTCTTCTTCTTCTTCTTCTTCTTCTTCTTTTACATGTTTATATATAACGCAAAGCTGTTATCGTGTCAACGAAAAATTGAAATTGTCATGAAAAATAGATGTCTCTTTTATATCTGATATAATGGTACAAATAATAATAAAAACTAATATTAATTGATATTTTTCATCTTCGTAATCAAAAATATAAGAATATTAAAAAAGACCACTTAATTAATTATTACTTCATTTATTATTATTATTATTATTATTATTTTTAATATTTTTAATATTTTCGATTATCATTAATCATATAATTATGTATTAATTTCTTTTTTTTATTATTATTACAAAGTTAATTAGTACTAGTGATAATTAAAAACATCATTAATAATAATACTTCGTTTAGTTTATTATTTCAATCAAGAGAGATCGGTATTTATTATGATGATATGTATATATATATATATATATATATATATATGTAGTATTGCATATATTTACTGTTGATTATTAGCCAAATGAGATTCATCTTATAGAACAAATAGTTCAACGAACCGTATTCTCTAACGAGAGATCTAATTAATGGTCGCTTGATCAAACGACGAAGTGATCGTTGCCATAACAAATATCTCGAAGCATGATTTTCAGTTTTACGAACACACAGAGGTTGAGAAAGAGAGTTCTCGATTTCATTTCTATTTTTTGAGAAAATTATAATTTTAATGCGAATGAACAAAATGGCTATTTAAATACGATAAAATTGGAATTAATATTATTCGGAATAATAATTCTATTGGAGAAACTGAAGTATTGTTATTTACGTATGTACGTACATAATATCATCGATAGGATATTTTTCCAACGTGTTATTTACAAAATTACAATGGGAATATAATTAAAGTGTAAAATGATATATAATCATGGATCGAACAAATTCCTTAGAGAATTTTATCTATATCACATATTTATTTAAATTTATGATAAAAATATTATTTTTCATTTGAATAATCAAATTAAAAATCTCATCGTTAATCAACGTCGTAATGTCGTTTGTGACGATATAAAGTCCAATTTATCAAAAAATTTGACGATTAATCCTTCAAAAAAAGAAAAAAAGAAAAAAAATCAAATTTAAAATCAAGAATTGCAAATCGAAAAGAAGGAAAAAAATAAACGAAAAAAAAAAAGAGAGAGATAATTCTTGAACGAAAGATCAAAGTGAGATGAAGGAGGAACAAACAAACGGTAAATCATTTTTACAAGGTAACACGTTTCGTTAACAACAACAACAACAATAACAACAACAATACAACAACACCACCTATCATCCCTTCCCTAAAATCTACACGTACATGAACAAATT
>NC_062189.1:1591567-1594067 GCF_912470025.1 Vespa velutina | reverse complement strand
TACGTTCAAAACAAAAGCAAAAACGGGGATATTATCTATCGATCGATCGATCGATCGATCGATCGATCGAACTAAATGGGATCGATCGCGCTAAAAAAAGTATCACGGTCAGTTAATCTCTGTCGACTTCTAGCGTTTTCCTCTTTTTTTTTTTTTTCTTCTTTATTTCTTCTTTTTTTTTTTTTATTTTCATTTTATTTTCCTTTTCTTTTTCTCTCCTTTTTTTTTCTGTAGCTCAGAACATGTGTGCATGTATATATATATATATATATATATATATATATATATATATATATACACATGTTATTACGGAATAGTATGTATAAAAATATATAATATATATGTATTATAGAATATTATACATAATACTATATATATATATATATGGTATATGTTATATATTATGTAATATATAGAAGTATGGTTAATGAAAAATTTTTCAAATATAAAATATATAGAAAGATGGAACAGGATCGATCATTCTCATTTCAATAGAAAACGTGACTGCGTAGTTGACAAAATGCGTTCGATACTTTCATCTCGGTCTTTTAATTATCGCCATTATTTCTCATTGTAGTTCTCGGACAAGCGCTCTGCCTTTTAATGGAAAGTTTACACGCTGACATTCTGAACAATCTAGACTGAAATATCCCGATATATCTGATGGCAGGCTATTCCACGAGACTTTCATAAACCATCAGCATGTAGAATCGAAGTGACACACATATTTCCATATTCGTGGCATCTAATAATTTCTAAGATATATACTCGTAAACCATATCTCCCCCCCCCTCTCCCCTCCCCCTCCCCTCCCCTTCCTCCCTACACCTCGTCCCGTACAACTCTTATTCTAAATGCCCTTCTACGTATGTTTATAATATACATATCTTATATATTATATTATTATATTATATTATATTATATTAATATGTATAATACATTAATACACACACACACACAGACACACACACATATATATATATATATATATAATATGTAGGTTGGTCTTTTCATTATTCGAATTATTCCAAAAGTCACGTTAGCACATAAAGAATATAATTTTATATAGATATATATCTATATATTGGTGTATGTATGTATTGGATGATTTAAAACAAAAAAAAAAAAAAAAAAGAAAAAAGAATTAATAATTAAAATAATATTACATTTTCTTCTTTTACGATAATTTTTCTTCTTAAAGCCGAATAAAAGATACCTCTTTGTGTGTGTGTGTGCGTTTAGTTTAACATGTAAAATTCCGATTGCGAATTCTAAAAGTTCACGAAAATCGAAATAAAAATTGACTTTTAAAATTGATCAAAGTATCTTATTTATCTTTTTTAAAAAAACTTTTCGAATCTTTCTACCTTTATACATGACAATAATTATATTTATTTTATTGCTATTTTTTTAAAAAAGAAGATCGATCGAACGTTTCCGTAAGAGAAAGAGAGAGAGAGACAGAGAGAGAGAGAGAGAGAGAGAGAGAGAGAGAGAGAGAGAGACATTAAAAAAGTAGTTCGAACTAACTTAAGTAATCCTGTAAGATGAAAACGGAAGAAGAGATAACACCAAATCGCTAAAACTTTTCCTCGTATTCTACTTAAAGAAAAAAGAACCTTGTCGATTCTCTCCTTTTGTTCGTCTTAAACGTTAACGGAAGATGTCTTTGGTACACGAAAAGATTACGATGTTTCTTTGAAACGCCATTGTACACGCTTAAATACCTTCCAAAAAAATAAGTAAAAGGTAAAAGGTAGAAAGGTAAAAAGGTGATATGGTATTTAAAAAAAAGAAAAAGAAAAAAAATGAAAAAAAAAAAAAAAGAAAAAAGAAAAGAGATGTCCGACGTTCGTGAAATGGATAGTGAATGATTTAATAAAGGAAAGGAAAGAAAAAAAAAAAAAAAAAAAGAAAAAAAAAAAAGAAGAAGAAGAAAAAAAAGAAATTACGAACAGCTTGAAGATCGATTAAAAATATTTTTTCATAAATTTTTCCTCTTCTCTTTTCTTTTTCGACGTGTTAAAAAAAAAAAAAAAAAAAAAAAAAAAAAGAAAAAGAAAAACATTTCCATCTATTTCAACGATTGATTAGAAGAAATATGTTTGTCTCTCTGTGTTTGCGAGTATTTTTCTTTTCTGTTATTTTCTTTTTCTCTTTTCCTTTTCCTTCTCTTTTTTTCTTTTTTTTTTTTTTTTTTTTTTCTTCTAATTACGATAATACATACATACATACAACACAATCCAAACGTTTCATACGTTTGATCAGTCAACAATTTGCTATGTGTCATCGTAAATGGAGCTTTTTATGTAAACACACACACACACACACATACACATACACACATACACACATACACACATACACGCGTACATAGAAAAAATATATATGTGTGTGTATAGGTATATCTATTGACTTATACGTACGTTAGAGTAACATTGCGTCTCTTCTTCTCCCTTTTTCACCTCTTCCTCCTCCTCCTCCTCCTCCTCAAACTTCT
>NC_062189.1:1566567-1586567 GCF_912470025.1 Vespa velutina | reverse complement strand
TGAATAATTATTATTCATTTCTTACGTCTTAGTTTTCTTAACTTGTATATATATATATATATATATATATATATATACATACATATATACACATATATATATATATATATATGTATAATTTACATCACAAATATATCGTTTCGTTATCATTCGCGTTACTATTCATTCAAATTTTATATATACGTATGACCTTTGTGTCATCCCTTATAAGTTTAATATATATATATATATATATATATATATATATATATATATATATATATTTCAAATAAATTTTTTAAATTGCTTGATCAATCGTATCTCGACAATCAGGCAATTCGGGACGATAGCGAGAGCGTAAAATTAACGTTCCTGAAAGTGGGTCTCGTGTTCAATAAAAACTTTTTATAAGCAATCTCGGAGATGAGAGAGAAATCAAAAAGGAGAAAGAAAGAAAATATACACACATACAAAAAAAGAGAATAAATAAATCAAAAATGAATATGTAAATAAATAAATAAATAAATAAAAAAGAAAAAAGAACGAACAACGGAGAGAGAGAGAGAGAGAGAGAGAGAGAGAGAGAGAGAGACAGGGTGAGGAAGGAAGAGAAAAGGAGAAGAATTAAAAAATACGAGAAAAATCGAGAAACAACAGAGGATGGGAATGAACGACGTATTTGTTATATGTATATCTTTGTGTATGTGTGCGTACGATTGGCTGGAATGATAACGAATTTCAAGCTTCCTACAAAATTGCATCAAAATTTGATGATGGCAAAGTAGAGATCGAAAAGAAATCCGATAAGTGATACATACACACGCATACACAAACACACACATACACATACACATAAAACTGGAAGCTGATGGTGTTATCTCGTTCTTTTCGACTGGAGAGTGGCTTCAATTATTTAGGAAGTCAGTAAGGGTAGTTTGGTAAGAGTTCCTTCCTCCCTCTCTCTCTCTCTCTCTCTCTGTCTAAGTTAATATGAGATATATATATATATATATATATATATCTTTACTCTGTACGGTCCTTTCGGAGTCCGATCTTCTTAGACTTTATATCCATCTAGCGAACTCTCTCTTCTTGGTGGTGCATTGCGCTGAAATTGCGCGTTGTAAAAAGGAACACGAGCTGAATCGTAGCCACGCCTACTTTTTCCTACTTCTTCCTACTTCATCCTACTTCTTCCTATTTCTTCTTCCTATTTCTTCTTGCTCCCTTCATTTTCACTATTACCATTCACTATTTCATCAACTGCACCCTATCTCTCTCTCTCACTCTCTTTCTATCTATTTCTCTCTCTCTCTCTCTCTCTCTCTCTCTCTCTCTCTCTCTTCTATCTATCTATCTCTCTCTCTTTCTTTTTCTCTCTCTATCTATCTCTCTTAATTTAACCATAAAAGCCAAGCAACGGCGTGTCGACTATACACGTGCATACTTATCTACTTATGTATGTTTAATGCATCCCCAACCAGGCATTTACGATGTTGTACTGTGTTGTACTCTGTTGTGCTGTATTGTATTATATTGTATTGTATTGTGTTGTGTGTTCTTTTCCTTTCTTTTCTTCTTTTTTCCTTTTTTTTTTTGAACTAGACTTGATATACCAGGTGTACAAACGTATATATATATATATATATATATATATATATATATATATATATGTATGTATGTATATATATATGACGTGGTGTACATAGTGCGAGGGTTAATCTTTCTCGGTTATTTATTATGAAACTGCATCTCTCTCTCTCTCTCTCTCTCTCCTTATTTTTTATCTTATTATTATTATTATTATTCTTTGTTTTACTTTTTACTTTTCTCCTTCTTTTTTGTTTATCTTAACTAATATATTATCTCTCTCTCTCTTTCTCCCTCTTTTTATTTTCTTCTTTTTTCTATTTTAATTATTACTTATTTTTCTTCATTACTTCTATTTTTGCTTCTTTACTTTTCTAAATTTTTTCCCTCTTTCCTTTCCTTCCTCCCTTTACGTATACGTTCACCTTCGTTCTTTTACTTTCGTAGCACACGATCGAATATAGGACGAATTAATTTTCCGCTTTTCCGGAACGACAAGAGTGAGTACCTTCGACCAACGAGCGTTCGTAACAGGGTACTGGGTATTACTAAGTATTAAGTATATAGTACGAAGTACTCACTTATTAGGTACCAATGGGTGGTTTTCATCAACGAATACTTTGGCGACGTTGTTGGTACTCGGCACCCTCCTCGACCCAAATTTTTGATAATCGTTATGTAGAACATTGAAAGAAATATCTTTTTTCGTTTTCGATTATTTTTTTAAAAATCGTTGTCACTTTATCCTATTCATTGTCGTTATCGATATCGCCATATTTGTCCATGTACTCATTGTACACTTTTTCCAATTTTTTTTTTTCTCTCGAATCGATTGTCAATCGATTCTTCGTAACTGCAATCGATTTTCTTCCTTTTTATCTCTTTCTTTCTTTTGTTTTTTCTTCTTCTTCTTCTTCGTTCGGCAAATATGTCGTTTCGTTATCACTCGCTTTATTATTTATTCAAATCTTATATATATATATTTTTTTTTCTTTTCTATTTTGTTTCCGTATTTATTAGAAGCGAGAAAAAGAAACAAAATACACAAAAGAAAAAAAAAAGATCGATTAACTTTATAAAAGAAAAAGTAATGGAGAAATATAACGAAACGATATAATACGTTTTATAAAAATTTCAGAGTAATCTGCAAATTCAAACGTACATCGTAAAATGTATAATAGATCATTTCGTTGTTGCACTGTTGCCTTTGAATTGCATTATTGTAACGATTATTGTACGGATTAGAGTACGGAATTAATCGGATTGATTTCTTGGAAAGAAATTATTTTCAATTAAAAGTTCTTTCTCATACTCAATATCATTGAATGAAGGAAATTGGAGAAATTCGTGTAGTTTGACATTAAAAAAAAAAAAAAAAAGAAAAATTCAAAAAAGTGATATTGGCTTGCGAACGACTACGTAATATAGGTATACGTATAATAATAAATAAAAATATATTGTATATACATTTTTATCTTCTCCACCCTACCCCCTACCACCTCTCCAATTCTCCCTTCCTAGCTACAATCGATCCCTTTACGACCCTTCTCTTAATTCTTTCAAAATTACGTTAAAATTTTTCGTACTAACGTAGCGTGAGATTTAACGTATTAACAAAGGATACGATCGATCCAGCTCGTTCGACATCATCAACCCTTATGATTGATTATCAAGTTAACTTGTTCACTCGTTTTTTCAGAGCCGTGGGTGGGGTAGGGGAGTGCGGGGAGGATTGCACGAACATACCTTTGAAATATTATTTAGGAGTCTCAACTTTACTCTTTTCTTTTTTCCTTGTTTTCTTTCTACTTTTTTAATTTTTCTTTCTTTATTTTATTTATTGTTTTTTCGTTTCTTTTTTTTTTTTTTTTCTTCTTTTTTTCTTTCTACGAAGAAAAATAAATCGCTCGATTCTTAATGAAATAAATTTTAATTTTTAATATGAATGATGAGAGAAAGAAAGAGAGAGAGAGAGAGAGAGAGAGAGAGAGAGAGAGAGAGAGAGAGAGTAAATATAAGAGGAGATATAAGATGTGGGATAAGGAAGAGAATAATAAAGTAAAGAGAGATAGAGATAGAGATACGGAGAAAGAGAGAGAGAGAGAGAGAGAGAGAGAGAGACTCGTAAATGTTCGGACGTTTAGCGAATGGTCTTTAAAAAAAACATAAAGAATTTTATTTCCTACGAAGCCATCATTTCCAATATCGTCCATAATCTCTCTCTCTCTCTCTCTCTCTCTCTCCCTTTCTCTCTCTCTCTCTCTCGTTCTCTTTTTTACTATTAACTTTAAGACTTTACATGGAACTTGGAGTTGTGCGGTCTTGCGTATCTCAAATTTTTACAACATCGTATATAAAAGGTTTTAGAGATCTTTTAAGGTAGGAAAAAAGGGAAGAAATGAAGAAATGAAAAAGGAAAGAACGATAACTGTTGCTTCGAACGATCACTAGTTTGTTATTTTACATATGATGATGATGATAATGATGAAGTAGAAGAAGGAGATGAAGAAAAATAAAAAAGAAAAAAAAGAGAGAAGAAAACTAAAAGAAAAATTTAAAGAAAATATATTGTAATAATGAATGATCGTTAAGATTAATCAGATTAATTATTAAATTGTTATATTGTTTGAAAAATATATAAGCAATTAATCATTTCTCTCTCTCTCTCTCTCTCTCTCTTTCTCCCTTTTTTTTTTTATACACACATACACATACATATATACATACATACGTGCATACGTATCTACGAAAATAAAATTTATTAAGAGTGAAGGGAAAAAGAAAAAAGCGAAAAAAAATAAAGAAACGAGGAATGAAATGAAGAAAAATAAAAACGAAAGAAAAGAAAAAAAAAAAAATAGAAAAGAAAAGAAAAGAAAAAGAATAAAAAAGAAATCTCTTCACGAACCCGAAGTAATAATAGATTGATGTTATGTAAATACGTATGTATTTATCTTAAGTAGATTAGTACGTCACGTATATATCAAATAAAGTTGAAAATAAATTTTCGATATTTCGACATTTGCGAAAGAAAGAGAAATGGAAAGAAGGAAAAAGAGAAAAAAGGAAAAAGAAGAAAAAAACAGAAAAAGAAGAGAAATAAAAAGGAATAATTGTACGTACATTGATAATATATATGTACGGTGATTGGCACATGTATTTTTATATTGCGCACGTCCAACGTTTCAACGTTAAAATTTTAAGAACGAAAATTCTTAATAAAAGTGAAAGAGGAAAAGGGAGAAGAAAAAAGGAGAGAGAGAAAAAAAAAAAGATAAATAAATAAATAAATGAGAAAAATGAAAAAGACGTAGGACGATGGAGAAAGAAAAATGTTGTTAAAAAATAAAAAGAAAAAAAAGAAAACAAGAAATAAAGAAAAAAAAAAAAAAATAAGAAACAAGAACGATAAATAATCCTAGACGACGACGACGATGATTGGTGCACGTACGTACGTACATACACCATACGTTCATACATACATAATAATGCACGCGTTCAATATACGCGTACACGTATATATATATAAATCGGAAAACAATATAAAAATTTTTTACACAGAAAGAAAAAGGAAAAGGGAAAGGAATAAAGAAAAAAAGAGAGAGAGAGAAAAAAAAAGAAAAAAGAAAAAAGAAAAAAAAATCAAAGAAGGTCCAACATTTCCAAAACAAATATAAAAATATAAAAATATTATAAATAAACGATGATTGACGCAAAAACACCTTTCTCTCTCTCTCTCTCTCTCTCTCTCTCTCTTATATATTTAGTTTCAATATGAGTAACAGTTATACTCTACTAGTAAAGCAACCGTGACAGAGTGAGTAGGTGGGTGGGTGGGGCGGATACGCGCGACTTATTTTATTCAGTAGCGTATAACTACACACACACACACACACACACACACACATATATATATATACATACACACACATACACGCATATATATATATATATATATATATATATATATTTCATCGTCAAACTATTAAATGTAAGAGTGTCGAGCGTTGGCCGTGTAGAAAGTCGTTTTCGAACGACGTTCGACGTTGACCCGGTTGGTTGGTGCACGTGTTGCTCGTGCGAACCATTCAAGGTACCACGATCGATATTCCTCGATGCAGCGGACGTGGCCCGAGCCGTTTTCCGCCACCGAAAGCATCCTCCTCCTCCACTACCTTCTTCACCTCCACCACTACTTCTACCTCTTCGTCCTCCTACCCCTACTGTACGCGCGAGTACGCATAGTCGTTCGACCCCTTACTCACTCACCCTTTCCTTTTTGCTCTCTCCTCTCCTCTCCCCTTCTCACTCTTCACCCTTCTGCATTCTCTCTCTCTCTCTCTCTCTCTCTCTCTCTCTCTATCTATCTATCTATCTACCTATCTATCTATCTCTATCTCATCATCGTCTCGAGCCTGTTTTCCAACGGGTTTCGATCATGAGTGGTCTACCGACGAGTGCACTCAACGATCTCTCATCGTCCTTTCGGATTAACTATCCAAGATCATCGTTTGTATCCTCCTTCTCCTTCTCCTCCTCCTCCTCCTCCTCCTCCTCCTCCTCCTCCTCTTCCCTCTTCTCTTTTTTTCCTTTTCCTCTTTTAATCATCATCGTCGTCGTCATTGTCGTTCTCTCTTTTCTTTTTTCCTTTTTTTTTCTTTCTCTTTCTTTCCTTCTTTTATTTTTGCCCCTTTTATCCCCCTTTTATATTTTTACACGTGTTCGAATATCACCATTTTCAATCGTCACCTATTATCACTTATCGCGTTTATTATAATATGTCTCTCTTTTTTTTTTTCTTTCATCTTCATCGTTAATGTATTTCTATCTTTTGTTTCTTTCCTTGGGGGGTTTTATTTTTTTTTTTACACCAACCACCCACCCTCCTCCTCCTCCTCCTCCTCCTCCTTCTTCTTCATCTTCTTCTTCTTCTTCTTCTTTTGATTTCTCTTTTATTCATTTTTCTGAAGTTTATTTTTCCCCTTTTCTTCCCTTTTTTTTTGTTCCTTTTTTCCCTATCCATTTCTAGCTATACCAGTTTTAGATTGGGGTCGTTTGGTTGGTTTAAGGGGTTGATCGGGGCAACGATATATAACATTGGGGGTTTCTCGGTGGTAATTATTTTCGAAAGGAAATTTTTTGTGTCGATTTTCTTTCTTTCAATCTTTCTTTTCTTTTCTTTTCTTTTCTTTACTTTCTTTTCTTTTCCTTTTTTTTTTCCTTTTCGTAACTCGTCGATCGATTCGTTGTCATCCAAAAAAAACTCGTAGCACCGTTCCATCCCGTCGAACATTTTATTTCATTCATTAATATTCGTTATTATTTATTTATCTTCTCTTTTTTTTGTTTTTTTTTTTTTATTTTTTTTTTTTTATTTTATTTTTCGACTTTTATGTTTTAAAAGATAAATCGTTGATCAATGATGTTTTTCTACGTACCAACGTTGGAAAATTATTATTTCGAAATAATTTTTAATCTTTGTTCAAGCTTCGATTTATTATATCGTAACGTGTCGATGCGCGTATTTTATTCGCTATGGTTTTATTTTCAGGACAACGATCAAATGTCGATGATTTTCTTCGAGCATGTAATTGTGTATATATATATATATATATATATATATATATATATATATATATAGGTTCGTAGAAATTATTTCGAAATAATATTTATATAAAAAGAAAAAAATATTGTTAGGAATAATTTCGATCGATCTTTTCATAAAGTATATACGTAATATGATGTTGATCGGATTGATTTATTTATCGAAATCATTTGAAAACAATATTTATATAATTTTCAATATAAATCGCGATCGTTCGATTATTTTCTTTTTCCTTTGCATTTAGAAATTCGATAATAAATTTATTTGTTCCTTTCTTTTCTTTTTTTCTTTTTTTTTTTTTTTTTTCTTCTGTTTTTCTTTTCGAGCGCACAATTAACGTAATCGTAAAACGATTATTAATAGATAACGTTTGAAAATAATATTTTACTATGATATATCGTATTCTCCTATTAGATTTAATTTTTGATTATTTGAATGGTTCGCGTTCAACGCAAATTTATCTATATTATTTTCTATTTAATTTTTTTCTTTCTTCTTTTTTTTTTTTTTTTTTTTTTTTTTTTTTTTTTTTAGATTGAATTCAGTGAAGCGATTTACTCGCTCTCTCTCGCTCTCTCTATCTTTCTTTCGTTATCAATTCGTTCGTTATCCTTACCACGTTTAGAATAACAGATTATTTAGATGGAATGTGAAGATTGCTTTTTTCTCTCTTTCTCTCTCTCTCTCTCTCTCTTTTCTTTTTTTTCTTCTTTTTTTTTTTTAAACAAATTTAGAGATTCCACGTGGCGTGCTTTTTATCTCACAAACGACGTCGTTCGTGCTCGTGTTTATTATTTATTTTAATAACTTCTGGTATTTGGTGCGAGAGCAAAGAAATTCACGTTTATGCGAACATAAAAATATTTAAGGAGAAGTTAAAGGATGCTTGCCAATGGATTCAATTTTTTGTTCATTTTTTTCTTTTTTTTTTTTATTTAATTATTATTTTTGTTCTTTTTTTTTTTTTTTATTATTATATTCATTTCGCACAAACTATTCTCCTCTTTCTCTCTCTCTCTCTCTATCTCTCTATCTATCTATCTTTCTCTTCCTCCTTCCTTATTAGATTTTCTCCGGCACTATCCCATGGGAACACCGAGCATCTTATAAATAAATAGACAGATTCTCTTGGCTTGATTATTAAACGAGAACGTGTTTTTATATCTTTAAAGCTCGAATCTCTGCTACGCTTTAAACAAATTATTATGCGTCAATTGTTTTTCCAATAATATTCACCAGTGTGTAAATATTAAATAACCATACACATACACACACACACACACACACACATATATATATATATATACAATTAAAATACTTTTAACGTTTTATAATTGTTTTATTGAATTTAAAATTTATCTTAATTTGTTGATTCGATTTTTTTTTCCTTTTTCATTTCTTTCGCAAACGATTCAAACGTTATTTGCGCATTTTCCCTTTTTCTTTTCTTTTCTTTTCTTTTCTTTTTTTTTTTTTTCAATCGAATGAAACATTCCGACTCTATGCATACATATTTTTATTTATTATTATTATTATTATTTTTTTTTTCTTTTTCTTTTTTTTTATGGAAACGAAACTAGCAATCAACCGTTTTCAGGTATGATATATTTGTTTTATTATTTCTATGAGGATTGCGAAAAGGTTCATTTTCGTCGTTATCATCGCCTTTGTCATCGTCGTCTTCGTCGTCGTCGTCGTCGTTATCGTTGTTCTTTCTTTTTCTTTCTTTCTCTTTCTTTTTTTTTTTTTTTTTTTTTTTTATACTTCTTCCTCCTCCTCAAGCCCACTATAACAATGTTATTCTTTACTATACATTTATTCTTCCTTCACTTCTTTCTTTCTTTTAACCTAAACACGCATTATTCATGACGATTCTAATGTTTGATAACAACTAAACAGTCCTACTGACCTAGTTTCACCTTATCAGAATCAACGATGCGCCATAAAACCATTTATTATTATTCTTATTATTATTCTTATTATTATTATTATTATTATTATTATTATTAATTTATTTATTTTTCCCTCATCCGATTGTTATAATACTTCTTTTTTATTTTCCTTCCTTTTTTCTTTTCATTTTTTTTTCTTTTCTTTTCCTTCATTCCTTCGCAATCGATATTTACGCGTAAATGGTATCAAGGTGACGAAAAATTTTTCATTTCGACCTGATCAAATGTCGATTGTTCCATATTGAGATTTTTCTCTGTCTTTCTTTTTTCTTTCTTCTTTTTTTTCTTTCTTTTTCTTTCTTTCTTTTTTTTTTGTTTTTTTTTTTTTTTTTTTTTCATTCGGATCTCAACTAGCCGGTAAACTTGCGAGAAACTTTAATAAGCTTTTCGTAGTTCGCGGCGTTTTAAAATTTGTAAAAAAAAAAAGAAAAAAAGAAGAAAAAAAAGAAATATGTTCATCCGGAAGGTCTTGGGAAAAGAGTGTAATTGATTTTTAAAATTACGTAGGAGCTTTTCACTCGTTTATAAATTTTTCATTTACTCTGATGTATATATATATATATATATATAATGTGGATGTTAAGGATTCGCGTAGGTATATATATATATATATATATATATATATATATATATATATATATATGTACGTCGTAATTGATTTTCGAAATTGGAAGTTCGTCGTAGCACGTATTTGAAATCGCTTGACGAACATTGCAAGGGTAGCGATAATAAACGACGGTGGTATGAACATTGCGTTGAATAAATTCTGAGAAAATAAGGTCGATTCGAATATCATACGTTTATCTATGTATATATATATATATATATATATATATATATATATATATATATATATATAGTGAGATTATCGTCGTCCTGGGATAAATGAGACTTTCTACAATGACATTGATAAAACGACGTGAAAATATTTCATGATCTTTACTAGAATAATCGGTGTGTGTATTTACATATATTACATATACATGTATATATATATATATATATATATATATATATGTATATATTCATATTGATTGTTATTAAATAACATTAATAATAATAAGAATTATTATTATGTATAATTTATTATTATTATTATTATTATTATTATTATCATTATTATTATCATTATTGTTATATATATATATTTATATTGATTATTACTAATTAACATTAATAATAATAATAATAAGAGTTGCTATTATAATTATTATTATTGTAATAATGATGATGATGATGATGATTATTATTATTATTATTATTATTATTATTATTATTATTATTATTATTATTATTATTATCATTATTATGACGTTGTCTGTGTCGATTTCGCTACGAATTGTAAGTTCGACCTTGCGGCAAAATATCTCAGCAGTACCTCCTTATTTCCGTCGGCAATTCGTGCGAGTACGAAATGGCGTGGCATTTCTCATTTAGGATTCTCAAATAGACGCCAGTCTACCGGTGGAAGTCCATATTCTCGTTTATTTTCGAAAGTGAAAGACGGTGAAACGAGATGCGAAATCATGAAATCGTTAACTATCTCTACTCTTCCTTTTTTTCTTTTTCCTCTTTTTCTTTGTTCTTTTTTCCTTTCCTTTTTCTTTTTTTTTCTTCTTTTTTTTTCTTTTGCTACATACATACACTCGCCCATCAAACACACTTCTTCGATGGTTTATGTTTAAATGGATCATAGATCGTGTCGACATTTTTTTTTCCTTTTCTTTTTTTTTTTTTTTTTTTTTATTTTAGGGAGATAAAAGATAATCCAAAAAAAATGTGTATAATTTTAATTGACATCGGTTGATGACTATTTTCTTTCTTTTTTTTCTTTAATTTCATACGGTTCTTCTTTTTTGCCCCTTTTCTTTCATATATTTTTCAAAAAGTATGATAAATTAGATTGCGTCTGAAAGTTTATCTAGATAAGATCAGAAGGGAGAGAAAGAGAGAAAGAGAGAAAGAGAGAGAGAGAGAGAGAGAGAGAGAGAGAGAGAGAGAAGAGAACTATAATTAATCATGATTAAAATCTAATTTCTTCTTTTATTTTTTATCTTCGTCTCAAATTATTTGATTTATATATATATATATATATTTTTTTTTTTCTTTTTTTTCTTTTTTTTTTCAACGAATTCAAATATAGAATAGCTTCTATGAAAATTTTAGTAATATAAAACAAAATAAAAGATATGCATTTGCGAGAAAAATATCGGATTAATCTCGATTAAATTTTAGCTTATATATATATATATTTTTTTTTATTTTTCCTTCTTTTCTCTTTTTTTATCTTTTATCTCTGGGCAAATAATTTTGGATTATTCGACGAAACGATTTAGCATTGGACGGAAACGTATGCTTCTTCCGGTTATCCAACGACGATCGAAGCGAACGTTAACACCCCTAACGCTTCGTTCCTGATTACCCATTAACGAGATAAACGAGATAAATATTCACTGAAATTTCAAGCAGGGCACTTTATCGAATTTGATTTTACACGATCGATGTTACACGTATTATCTATTCAAATAATCAGAGAACCCGTCTTTGTTTCTTTCTCTGATGTTTCTTTTTTTGTCCTTTTTTTTTTTTCTTTCTTTCTTTTATTTACTCGTTCGTTTATTTATTTATTTATCTGTTTTTATTTTTTTTTTTTTTTCAATCGAACACTTCGAAGATCGCAAAAGAAGAAATCGAAATAAAGAAAAAGTGATTTAAAGTTAAAATTGTCGTCATTATTTATTTATTTATTTATTTATTTATTTATTTATTTATTTGTTTATTTATTTATTCTTCGTTTGTTTTTTATTGAATATTTCAACAATTGCAAAATGAAGGATAAAGATAAAGAAAAATGGAGGGATTGAAGGAAACATTTTTGTATAAACAAATTAATTTATTTTTTCGTTGTCTTATCTTTATCTTTTCCTTTTTTTTCCTTTTTTTCTTTTCTTGTTTTTTTTTTTTTTTTTTTTTTTTTTTTTATTAAATACTCAAAGGATTGCAAAAAGGAGAAATTGTATAAAAGGGAAATAATATATTTTCGTGCTTTTTCTTGATTTCTTTTGGGACGACTTTTCAAACCTTAGGAATCATGGTTTTATATACTTAATACGAATTTCTCGTATTTTCATTTTTCACACGATTCTATTTCTCTCTTGGTTAGTGATTTCCCAAGAAAGAAAGAAGAAGAGAAAGAGAGAGAGAGAGAGAGAGAGAGAGAAAGAGAGAGAGAGAGAGAGAGAGAAAGACGTATAACGTTATCATTTTCTTCTTTTTATTTTTCATTCACTATTCTGCCATTTTGTTTATCTATTCGATAAATTTCAATGTTATTACATTTAACAATTACCACGAATATTATGATCAATTTAAATAAATAATTTAATATTTATTTCTTTTTTTGTGTTTCTTTTTTTTGTTTTGTTTTGTTTTATTTTCATTCCTTTTCATTTTTATTTTTTATTTTTATCACGTCGAAAGAAACAAAAAAGAGATGATGTCCATATAAAAGATTTATTTACATTTAGATATAAGAAATGTCGATTAATTGTCATCCTATACAAATTTAAGGATAAATTAAGATTAAGTTTTTATTTTAAAGAGAATGATTAACGATTCTCTATGAGGGTTGAGGAGAGATGGGACGGGATGGGAGGACGGGAGAGAGTTTGACCGATAGAAAAAATAAATCATTGTATTTTCTATTATAAAGAGAAAAAAGAAAAAATGTTTTATATTTTCCATCTAAATATGTGTGATATTATGTAATTATTTATTTATTTTTTTTTTTTTAATATCGAACATTTTTTATGTATTTCATCGTACATTAATAAATAAATAAATAAATAAATAAATAAATAAATAAATAAATAAATGAAGAATAAGTATGAAGAAAGAGATTTATTTTTTTCCAACGAAACAATGAATTTCATTTCTTATTGAAAAAAAAGAAAGAAAGAAAGAAGGAAAAAACAAAAAAGAAGAAAAAAAGAGAATAAAAAATGTTTAATATTTTGAATCTCCAAGTAAATAACACGACAGGGTATATTGTCATCTTTCAAAACTTTTTCATGTATTTTGCATTTAAATAAAGAAAGCAATTACAAATTGAAAATCTCGAGACTATCGGTTGGTCCTATTCTCTTTTTCTTTTTTTTCTTTTTCTTCTTTGTTCTTTTTTTAATTTTTTTCCTTTCGTTCCCGTTAATCGTCAATTATCCTAGATAGAGAAATTTTTTTTTCTTCTTTTCTTTCCTTTTTTTTTTTATTTTTTTTTTTTTTTTAATTCCAATTATTCATTAAAAAGGTAAATCTCTCTCTCTTTCTCTCTCTCTCTTTCTCTCTCTATCTCTCGTTCTTCGAAAGAGGTATCTAGTTTCCATTTTTCGATTCTTATCATATCGATATTGATATCGATACTATCGGAATAAATTTTGCTTTATCGTTATTATATATATATATATATATCATATCGATTATATTATATCGAATTAGAACGGATTTGGTATAGTACATAAGCACTCCTTTATTTCCTTTTCCCTTTGATCACATCTCTGAATCTTCTCTTATCTTTTATTATTTTATTTCTATCGGGGGGGAAAAAAAAATGCCTTCATTTTAATCGTTCGTTCATAAAGAGATCGATTCCTTTTCATTATGACGACTTATAAGTTTAAATTTCGATTGTAATCGGAAAAGAAAGAAACGAGATTGAGATATGATCGAGGAACGAACTAAAGAATGAGAGAGAGAGAGAGACAGAGATAGATAGATAGAGATTTTATTCCCTTTTTTCCTTTTTCTTCGTCCTTTTTTTTGCCTCTTTCGTTCTTTCACACAAAAAAATATATTTTAATATTTATACACGACAGGTACTTACTTATCTATATTTATCTTAAACCCCAATTTCACGCTTTATCGTTTCTTTTTATTTATTTACTATTTTTTTCTATTTATTTATTTATTTATCTATCTATTTATCTATCTATCTATCTATCTATCTATCTATCTATCTATCTATTTATCTCTTCTCTGTTGCTCGTGCGATATTTACAATATTTATACCTTCAATCAGAGAAATCTACATGTCTAATTTGTCATAATAGAAATAGAACAAAAACAAATCTAACGATCTGTAGTAATAATAATAATAATAATAAAAAATACAAAAAATAAAACAAAAAAATAAAGGAAAATAGAAAAAGAAATGTTGATAATAAAAAAAGAGAAAAAAATTATTTTCAAATTTATCTATATATATATATATATATATATATATATATATATATATATATATATATATTAAATATCTTATTCCTTCGATTAGAAAGGAAAAAGATATATACTACGTATTTAATAAAAAAAAGAAAAAAAAGAAAAAAAAAAGGGAGAGAAAAAAAGAAACATTCTAACATAATAGCAATAGTTATTTAACTTAATATAACAATAATAAAAAAAAAATAATAATAATAGTAATAATAATAATACAAAATCTTGTTAATAAAAAAAAAGAATAGTTTCACAGTAATCCGCTATAATTCATTCTTCCCCTCTTTTTTTTCCCTCACTCCTTTCTCTCTCTCTCTCTCTCCCCTCTTTCAATGATATAATATGTCAATCGTAAAATAGACATTTTTTAAAAAAGCATGATTAATAAAAAAGAAATTTCATTGACAATTTTCTCTTAATTCTTTCATCCTTCTCTCTCTTTGAGAGAAAGAAAGATATATATATATATATATATATATATATATATATATATATATCTGATTTTATACGACTGTTGATGTTACTATTTATACGTCATACCTATTCAAGATTTATATGAATAATTAAAATAAAATAAGATACGTATGTAAGTTTAGAAAGCGTGTCAGTGCGCGACATCGAGCGTCGTTGCTCGTAGCTGTCGCCGTTGGCATAGCCGCGGTGGAAAAATATTGATATTTTATACGCAAGTCCGCGGTTATTACGTCACGTTCTCGTGCCGCATTAAGTATGGCGGTCATGGCAGCGTAGAGAACTAAAACTAGAGAAATAAAGAAAGAAAGAAAGGGAAAGGACACGAGTAAAGAAATGAAATGAGCAAAAAGGAAGAAAAAAAGGGATGGGAAATACGACGCGACGATGGTGTTGATTGTGGTGATGGGGGTTGAAAGGGGATGTGGGACGATATCGATGGGTTTCTTTTACTTTTTTCTATCCTTTTCTTTTCTTTTTTTTTTTTTTTTTTTTCTTTTTTTCTTCTTTCTCTCCACCCTATCATTTTGTTCCTCTTAATCATCCTGTTCAATTAATTTTCAATCGACAAATTTTCTATTTCGACGATTATATAATCAGATCGGATTGTTTTTTTTTTTTTTTCTTTTTCTTTTTCTTTTCTTTTCTTTTCTTTTCTTTTGATCACGTGTAAGTAACAATATTTAAAATACGCGTTACTTACTTATTCATGTTATTTATGTACTTAAATATATGTTACGTTTAATATAGCACATGGGACATTGTATATACGTGTTTGAATGACTTTCCTTTTTATTTTTTATTTTGTTTTATTCTTTATCGTCTCTTTTTTTCTTTCTCTCTCTCTCTCTCTCTCTCTCTCTCTCTCTCTCTCTCTCTTTCTCTCAAATTTCTTTCCATCTGTTTCACAATTCTTCTCGAGATATTTTTCCTCATCGATGCTTTTTGCTCGTCGAAGACTTTTTATCTGATTCTTATGAGATCGAACGAGTCTTCCTTTTTCTCAACCCTTCCAACCCTTTCTCGTTTATCCTACTTCATCGGCGAACTTTTTAAAATCAAAATGTCATTTTCATCGAAGTCAAGAATATAAAAGTTCGACGACTTTCATTTATCGTATTGATAAATTCATACTTCAGTTCTTTCACGTAAAAATCATTTTTGCTTTCCTCTTATCTACCCCTTTCCTCTTTTTCCTCCCCTCTTTCATGTCTCTTTCTTTCATTCTTTTATTTTTAAACCTTCCATGGAACACATTCCTCGTTTCATTTTCACATCGATCTCATTTTTTACATCGATACAATTCTTGATATTTTTCTTATCCAATTAACTATCAAACGAATAATCTCTTTTTTCCCTATCGTTTTCGATTCGACGAGATAACGTAATCTCCTCATACCGAATTTATCCCTCGCCCTATCCCTATTTTTTTCACCCTTCCCGATCAAGCCGCCATTCGACAAATTTCGAATTTCGATTGGGTCTTTGTAAGAAAGGGTTTCGATTTAATACAACACAAATACAAATATATAAGCACGCACCCTCATCGCACGTACACACACACATACACACACACACACACACACGTACAAATATTATTACAGACAGATTGACAAACACAGATTTTAGATATAACAACATGTACAAGAAGTATTAACGGTAATAGTAGTAGTAGTAGTAGTGGTAGTAGTAGTAGTGGTATATGTAAATCACGACACTATCAGTACTGGCACGTAGCCAGTAACCGGTGCAATCAGTGAACAACACACAGGAAGGAGGAGGAGGAGGAGGAAGGGTAGAAAGAAAAAAAAAAAAAAAAAGAAAGAAAGAAAGAAAGAAAAGAGAGAGGAAAAAACGAAAAAACAGGGAAAAAGATCGGAGACCTAAACTCAAGCCCCTTATCTTCCCCTCCAATCCTCTAGCCGCGTCACCTTACCCCTTCTCCTCTTAACACCCAACTCTGCCACCCTCTACCCCATCTTTTTTTTTCTTTAACGGAGAAAGGAGAGTGCACCACTACCGACGTAGACCTTTCCATCCATCGACTCCCCAGTTTTTTTTCCAGGAACCATCCCCCTCATCGCCCCTCACCGCACCCCACCGCACCTCAGTTCAGTTCAGTTCAGTTCAGTTCAGTTCACCCTCTCTACCCTTTTTTCGTAGTTCTACCTCATCGTTTCAAACTCCCTCAGGCTTGAAACGGCCTTCGTGTCGTACGAGGAGACTTCTAGGGATCACCAAAATCGCGGCCACCTCCACGAGATACGAGCCCATTCGCGATTTCTATCGGTCGTATCCCCACAATCCTTCTATCACCCTCTTCCCCACTTCTCTCTTTTCCCATTTTACAAATCCATTACTTCACAACTATCCTTCATCCAAGCAAAATCAATCCAAGCAGCCCCTAAATTTCGTCTACCCCTTTTTTTCCTTTTTTCCTCATACATACACAGATATCGAAGTGCCTACGACTGTTACTACTTGTCGTCGCTTTATCACGCTACTAGGAGATCGTAGCAGGGAGAACGGAATTGATGAAAACACCTCAGGGTTAGGCGAGGCGACCCTGAAGAAAGAAAAAGAAAAAGATAGATAGATAGATAGAGAGAGAGAGAGAGAGAGAGAGAGAGAGAGAGTCTTATCAAGGAAATCGTGCTAGCTAGCTAGCTAGCTCATCACGTCCGTCCTTTTTCTTTTCTTCTTCTTCTTCTTTTTTTTTTTTTTTTTTTTCTTTTTTTTTTTCTTTTTTCTTATACTCGCCTGACTAACATCACAGTTTTGCGAACGATGGATGGATGTCGTTCTTTCTCAAAGAGTAACGGGCCCGTTTTCTTCTTCTTTCTTCTATCTCCTTTTGTTTTCTTTTTTTTCTTTTTTTTTTCTTTTCGTATTATCCAACGAAAGAGAACAACTTCATCTTAACTCCTTTTTTTTTTTATCCTCCGGGTAAAAGAAAACGTTTTTGTAAAATCGCTTTCATAATATTTTCTGTTGACGTTAATTAATCTATCGCTGTAGAATTGTACACGTATGCACACACACACACACACACACACACACATATATATATATATATACTTATTACTTTTGTTAGTTTTTTCGATGACATTAAAATGACGATTTCAAAGAAGCTCAAAAGCGTATGTACGAATGAAGATCAGATTTTTCTATGTTCTCGTACGGACGATCATTTTATCTTTTTCCTTTTTTTTTTTTTTTTTCTTTTCGGCTCTTCTTATTTTCTCTCTTCTTTTTTTTTTTTTTTTTTTTTTTTTTTTTTTTTTTTTTTTGGTCGACTTTGAAATCTTTCCCTTTGTTTCTTCGTACCTATGCATATTAATCCAACTTCTTCGTCCTCGATATTTTATTTAATGACGTTTGATGATATATTATTGACGTTTAATGATCGTTGGAGAATGGTGATTAATTAATTAGAGGGGAGACAAAAAAAAAACCCCCGTCGAATCACACTCGATATGGATTTTTAATATATAAAAGATATATATATATACATGTGTGTGTGTGTGTGTGTGTGTAATTTTATTTTATCATTATTATATATGTACATATATACATATATACATATATATATATATATAACTTTTAATTTATTTATATAATTTTATATATATTTATTTACTATTGAAATAAATTCTAGAATAGTAGTCGAGTATTTGATCGTTGGTTAAGATTTAAAAAAATGCAAAAATAATGTTTCTTTTATTTCTTTCCCTCTTTTCTTTTTCTTTTTCTTTCTTTCTTTCTTTTTTTTTTTTTTTTCTTTTTCTTTTTTGTCGAAGTAATAAATAGATCAATTATCGAGGATTCATATTGTTTCAGTTTTTATGTGAACGTTCTTCCATGATTCGAAGCGTAAAAATAAGTTTTTTTCATAAAATAAACAGAAAATGCATCAGCATTCTACGAATCGCAATTGGAGATCACTCGATCAATACATTTCTAATGTAAACAATTTCCTTTCTCCTCTTCCTCTTTCTCCTTCTCTTCTCCCCCCCTCCCCCCTCCCCCCCTCTCTCTCTTTCTTTCCCTCATTTAAAAACTTGCAACGTGTTTCGTAGTCAATATTTTCCTGAAGTTGAAGCGATGCCTAAACTTCTCGTTCGATTATAAATTGCAATCGTATGCGAAATTTAATTTGAATAGTAAAAAGAAAAAAAAAAAAGGCAGATAGATAGATAAACAAAAAAGAAAAAGGAATAGTTGGATTTACTTTTGAAACATTACGAGGACACAGATCATTAATAATGTTATATATATTAAATCTTTTTGTATATATTGGATTTCTTTATCATTACAAAATTTTAAAATTGGAATTAAATTTCGAACACGTTAAAATCTGAAATATACGTGTGTATTCGCACATACATACATACATACACATATACACGCGCGCCCACACACGCACAAACACACACACACACACACACACACATATATATATATATATATATATATAAAAAAGAATAAATTAGATACAGATAGATGTAGATATGATTATTTATGGATCAAATCCGATTCGATAGAATACATCGATAGTAGAATATGGATTTTTCTACGAAAGCCGATTTACATTGTGTACCTTCTCGTAAAATTTCTCAAAAGAAGTTTTATGTACCTTGCAGTGAAAAAGAGAGGGAGGGAGAGAGAGAGAGAGAGAGAGAGAGAGAGAGAAAGAGAGAGAAAGAGAAAGAGAGATAGAGAAGTTTTTATCGATCGTCCTGTTTACTCGTACGAACGGCCCCGAAGCCAGAGATTTATCGACTCATGGCCCTGAGCATTCCCCACGAATATTTTTTTATTTCCTTATTTCTTTATTTTTATTTTTATTTTTCTTCTTTTTTTATTTTTCGCTTTTATTTCTCCCTCTTCCTCTCCTTCCTCCTCCCCCGCCCCCGCCCCTTTTACCCACTTCCCCTTCCTTTCTAGATACAGTCCGTATCGACTTGTCCTGAAGAAAACTGTTGGCATAATTTAAGTTCCCTTCGAAACAAACCTCACACGATACTCCCTTCCCCCTTCTCCTTGAACATACAGACCATAAACATATATAATACATATACATAGATACAAAATACACATACAGAAGCTCCCTCTCTCTCTCTCTCTCTCTCTCT
>NC_062189.1:1565054-1566067 GCF_912470025.1 Vespa velutina | reverse complement strand
GTACTTATCCAACGTTACTAACGCACGAGTTCTTCCTTTATCTTTATCTCCATCTCTCTCTCTCTCTCTGTATATCTATCTATCTATCTATCTACTCCTAACCTTCCATTCCGTTTTTTGTTTACTCTTTCTCTCTCTCTCTCTCTCTTTCTCTATGTACCTCTCATCCTCTCACTCTTTCTTTTTTTTTTTTTTTGTCCTCCTCTTGCCTCCTTTTTCTCTCCCTTTTCTTCTCTGTTACCGTCCTTCTTCGTTTCCTTTCTTTTCGTTTCTATATTTCACACGAAAACAACGACGAAGAAGACGACTATAAGGACCCGAGGGTTCGCAATTAATCGGAGACCTCGGTCGTTTCGTAATTAAGAAACTTCGTCTTGTTTATCTTACATGTATACGTTATATCTATACATATATACGTATTTATATTTAGATATATCCCCATCGTGTTAAAGTATTTCTAGTGCAACGTGATTACTTTAATTCTCGAGCGTGACTGAATTTCGTTCTCGTGACGTTTGGATTTAAATAAAAAAAAAAAGAAAAAAACAAAAAAAAAAAAAAAAAAAGAAAAGAAACGAAACTGAGAAAAGTACCATTGTACGTCTCGAATCATCAAAATTTATTTATGTATCGAGACTAAAAGTGACGGTATAATTAATTTTTATAATTATTCGACGATTTGAAAAATCACAACTATTTAATCTCATTATATTTTAATTTTAATTTTTCACCGATTCTATTAAATGATAATCATCATTGGTCATTTCATTTTTTTTTTATCTTTATTATTGTCATTGTCGTTGTTGTCGTTGTTGTTATTGGTTGTATGTCTCGTTGACTATCATATCGTTTTAACAAAAGACAAGAGATACGCTTGAAAATATTTCGACAAATATTAAACTCGTATATTATTTCAATTTAATTTTCATTTATTTTTATATACCCATATGTATACATATACACACATACATACATAAATATTTTATCGTTTCGTTATTTTATTGATAATAACA
>NC_062189.1:1557554-1560054 GCF_912470025.1 Vespa velutina | reverse complement strand
TCGAATCGCTTGATACAGAGAGAGAGAGAGAGAGAGAAAGAGAGAGAGAGAGAGAGAGAGAGAGAGAGAGAGAGAGATAGTTTTACGTTAATTTAAAATATCTCTCAGAGGTGAAATTTCTTTTTCCTGAATTTTTTTCCCCGCTTTTTTCCTTCACTTTTTCTTCTTTTCTTTCTCTCTTTCTCTCCCTCTCTCTCTCTTCTTTCCCTTTTTTTTTTTTTTTTTCTTTTTTTTTTTCATTATAACGCACGTCTAACCGCAAAGTTTCTTTCCTTTTGTACGGCGATTATACTCTTGTGAAGCTGTCTTATCGATCAAAATCGTCTGTCTCTATGTTAAAAGAACGTAAAAACGTAAAACTTCTGTTCTCTATCTCTCTCTTTCTCTCTCTCTCTCTCTCTCTCTCTCTCTATATATATATATATATATATCTCACTTTTTCTCTTACTCGTATTTTACTGCAAGAATGAAATTTCTGATATCATCGATGGAAGAACGATTTCAGGATCTTCATTTTCTCAACTTTTAAACTTTCTCTATAATGACAAAACTTTTATATTCCTTATTAGCCATGCAATCTTATCGAGATGTAAAAGAGAAAGAGAGAGAGAGAGAGAGACTGCTAGTTATTGGATTCAATATTTTTGAAACATTTACAATCAGTATTATAAAATAAACGATTGGTATCATATAATACGAATTTTTATCATTCATTTTATTCAAATTAGATTTGTAATAAAGTATTATTCATAATGAAGTATCTTAGAGAAAAGATTTTTATTGAAGTAAATCAATGTGACTTGTCGTTAAATCGTATCGATTAATAAAAAAGAAAGGAAAAAAGGATAAAAAAAAAAAAAAAAAAAAAATAATAATAATAATAAAAAAAAAAAGCAGTCATTTAATACAATGGACATATTATTTGCAAATATTATATATTATAATTTCTTAATACTTCGAATAAATCATTAATTGTCATATAATATCGATCATTTTTTTATTTTTTTATAAATTTAGATTTATAATAAAAAAGACTTTAGATTTATAATAATAAAAGAAGAAGAAAAAAAAAGTTTGTATTTTAATAAAAAGAAATTTATAAATAATAATAATTTGTAAAACTTAAAAAACGTAACTCGGGGTCGTGACCCTTGACATTTATTCATTTATTTTACTTAGTATTATTTTATATTAAGAATACTGATCTAATAATCGTCCATATACGATGATCATTTTCGTTCACAAAATACTTAATCGTTAATTAATTAAAATATCGATTTAAATAAATAACAAATCGAGAGAAATATTTAATATTATAAGTTTTATAAATCTCATGAATAATTATTTATCCGAATTAATGATAATTGATTTATAATTAATCATATTGATTTTATGATAAGGTATAAATTATCTTTCGAAATCCATCGATAAAATTATTATTTGGATTTAACGTAATAATTTTTTTTTTTTTACGCTCGCTCGTATTATATTAAGTTTTATTATACAATATATTTATTATACAAGTATCTGATCGATCATATATTAATATAATTCGTTAGAAAAATTAAGAAACGTCATTTTTAATAAATCAATTTTTTTTCTATTTATCAAACCTATCGTTAATTTAATATTATTACAATCATTGTAATTTTTATAATCACATTATTTTAATCGTAATGTAGTCAATCATTCGGGTCGATTAAAAAAAAAAAAAAAAAAAAAAAAAAAGAAAAGAAAAAAAAATATTTTCTTTTATGTAGAAGGAACACATACACATGTACATATATTGTGCGCACACACACACATACATATATATATATATATATACGAATATAAACGTAAGCAAGGTAATAACTTTTGTTTAATATATTTACAGATATATCTTCCTAGCCATATACACGGCGGAAATGGTGATAAAATCAATAGCCAAGGGATTTATATTGAACAAATATACCTATCTAAGAAATCCTTGGAATTGGTTGGACTTTGTGGTGATAACTAGCGGTTATGCTACTATCGGTATGGACGTTGGTAATCTGGCTGGCCTTAGGACATTCAGGGTCTTGAGAGCATTTAAGACTGTATCGATAATGCCAGGTAAATAAGATTGTTATTATTATTAAATTCGATATTAATTTTTAACAAAGCTTCTCAACGTTATTCCTTGAATTAATCATGTTTCCCTTTAACACGATATACGTATGTACGTGTCGGTGTGTCTCTAATTAACAATTTTTTTCTTTCTTTTCTTTCTTTCTTTTTTTTGTTTTTTTGTTGTTGTTGTTTCTACTAATATACGCGAAGAGAACAATTTTTAAGAACACTTCTTTGCATCGTTGTTTCAAATTAAGAACGTATATTGGGATCAAGATTTTGGAAAAAATAAAAGGAAAATTTTCTCTTACGAATTAATAATTTCTTTTTTCTTTTCTTTTTTTTTTTCGGGGGGAGGGAGGGAGAGGGAGGGTATTTTTTTTTAGTCTCGTTTCGACGTTATAAA
>NC_062189.1:1530054-1547554 GCF_912470025.1 Vespa velutina | reverse complement strand
ATCGAAAGAAAAAATATGATCGATAATTTCGATCGATATGAAATCTAATTAATCCTATCGTCAATCAATGTGATAATTATTGCGTATATAATTTTTTTTCTTTTTATATATATATATATATATATATATATATATATATATATATATATATACTTTCTTTTTCTTGTATAGTTATGTAAGATCATGATAAGAATTCATAGTTAACATTACGAAATAATTTTCCTCTAGTAAAGGATATTAATTTCTCAGTGTTGGGTCAACTAAATTCGATCTAACATATTCTCTACTTGTTTATAGATTATTCTAAACGTAAGGATATTTATCTAGTAAACATAGTCTTCTAATCTCTGGTACGAAGCTACTTTGAACAAAACTGACCCTTAGAAATTCATTAATGGTAGCCATTCTCCTTGATCTATATATACATATATATATATATATATATATATATATATATATATATATATATATGTATGTATGTATTTATGTACATATAGCCTTTGGTTAAGTGGCTAAGCTGTGAAACTATTAATTTACTCACACAATACAACAGCAACAACAAGAACAAAGCTATGAAACTTGGACTATTTGTCGAATATACAAACAATATATATATGTATGTACAGATGGTAGGTCAAAGGTTTCTAGGCTTGTAATTTTACAAATTGAAAAAAATAAGAGAAAGCAAAAATAACATTAGTCCATAAAGATTCTCGAAAAGAGGTAAAATTGATTTTTAAAATCACTTAAAAATTTTTGTTTATATATATATATATATATATATATATATATATATAAACAAAATAAATGCATATATAAGTATATTAACATATGTCATTTTTGATTAATAACATTCCTGTTATCGTGAATTAAATAAAGGGCACATAACCAGTAATTTAATTATCCTTCTGACATCGAGAATATCATTTTGATTTATTAAATTTTCTTCCATGATAATATCGATTAAATAGAACGTTAATAAATCGAATGTTCAATAATATATGTGTTTTATCTATAAATAGTTTTGTACTAATTATCGTTGCTCTTTCGTTTGCTTATATTCGATATATATATATATATATATATATATATATATATATATATATTAAATAAAATTAAAAAAAAATCGATATTTCAAATAAATAGATCGTCAATATTATATAAATAATATATCATATAGATAATATATAAAGCGATCGGTATTAAACTGATTGATGAAGTGGGGGTAAAAAAAATGAAAAAAGAGAAGAAAAGAAAAAAAAAAAAACAAAGAAAAGAGAAAAAAAAGAATAATAAAACAAAACAAAAGCATGAATCGCGTCAGTCGATCGATTCAATCGAAATTCATTTAAATATAATAATATCGTAATAATATTGATATAAACGTTTGATAAGTATTCATAATATAAATCCTCGACGCATAATCATATCAATCGATCAATCATATTAGTTGTAATATCATATTCGCGTTATTATATAAATTAATGAAAATGGAAAATATTTATATACTTATACGATGGCCTATTATTTATTTAGTTAAACGAAATACTTTATTATTTGTTTGATAAAAGGAATTTGATCGAAAGATATAAAAGAAAAAACAAAAAAACAAAAAAAAAAAAAAACGAAAAAGGAAAAGAAAAACAAACAAACAAACAAACAAACAATAATATAGTGCGAAATAATTATTATAGGGGAAAAAAAATTTGTGAATGAAAACGAGTACGTGAGAACGAGAGATTGAGAACGATGTTATTGAATTTATCATTTGAAATCATTAAATTATCTTACGGATATCGTAAAAATTGTCAAATAATTTAATTTTAATAAATGTTCTATCATTCCGTCACGGAAAGTATTTAAAAGAAATTTTTACGTAATAACTTCCAACAGGTGGACTTGGAATTCATCCAATTGGGCTTTCAACGAGTACGAAGAGCCAATCATCTGCGGCAATGTAACTGGCGCCAGGTTAGTGTATTTCCGTCTTTATCCTATCATCAAGAGACCCTTGAGATAAGCCCAACAAGATATAAGTTGGATATCGTTGGCTTTTATAAGCCAACCATCGACTTTTACAAGACGTCCACAGTCATTTTTCGATCTTTTGGATCAAGAACTTGACGGGAGGGGATGAAAAGGAGAAATGGAATGGACAAAAAAATATAATCCTCTGAAGGTTGAATTTTTTTTTCTTCCTCATAAAAAAGAAACTCCATCCATCCCCGTGTATTATTTTTTGATCGGAAAGAGTTATAGAGTAGAAAAGAAAAGAAAAAAAAAGAAAAAAAAGAAAAAAAAAGAAAAAGAAAAAGAAAAAGAAAAAGAAAAGTTCCATACTTTATTTTCAATACATATTTATTTATATAGCGTGTTATATTATAGTAAGATAATACTATAGTACTATATTATTATTAATTTATCATTAGTATGTGATATATATATATATATAATATTATTTATATTTTAGATATTATATGTATTTATTATACTAATAATATTAATAATAACGTTCTATAATATACTATAATATTTTACTATGATATTTGATATATACCATTAGATTGTTATTAGTATATTAATAGCAATCTAATAGTATGTCATTAATATAATACATTATTAAACATTACTACTGTATCATCATATTAATTTCATATAATATTATCACTTTCTTTATTTTTTTTTTTATTTTTTTTTTTTTTTTTTTCTATCGATCACATTAACGAAACAGTATTATTATATTCATTATCGTCATTATGAGAATGTAGAAGTATAGAGTTAATTCAAAATTAGACGAGGAACAAAAAAACAAGAAAATAAAATAAGTTAGTTTTAAGTGATTAAAGGGAAAATTTGGACAATTTCAAAGTCCCCTCCCCTCCCCTCCCCATCCCCCTCCCCTCCCCACCTCCCCGCGCCCCTTTTAAAATTGCGAACGTCGGTCAACGGTTGTATCATGGTAATATATTTAATAAACAATTTTCTCGACAATTCCTTTATACACGTAATAAGAGGAACGAACTTTAGATCTATAGATCGTATAATTTCAGACACTGTAACGAGAGCTACACCTGCCTTTGCGTTGGCCCGAATCCAAACCACGGTTACACCAACTTCGATAACTTCTTGTGGTCCATGCTAACCACCTTCCAGCTGATTACGTTGGATTATTGGGAGGACGTCTATAACAAGGTCTTCCTTTGTTAACTTTTTCTTTATTTTTTTTTTTCTTCTTCTTCTTCTTTTTTTTTTCTTTTGTTTTGTTTTTTTTTTTAATTTAATTTAATTTTATTTCATTACACGTGTACCATCCTCAATCAATCCTTGGCAACGCTCGTCGTCGTAATTTTTTTTTTCAACTCGTTCCTTCATTATTTGTTTTCGATTGGGGGAAAAAAAAAAAAAAAAAAAAAAAAAAAAAGAAAGAAAAGAAAAGAAAAAGAATATTATTTCTTTACAATTTATTTATACGGCATAGTAATGCAATACACTTATGTTCTTTGTTCTTAGAGATTATATTAAATATTTTTTTTTCTTTTTTCTTTGTTTTTGTAATATATTAGCATTACAAACGTATCGGGGATCGTATATTAGATATACGAGTTCGATATTTAGAAAGAAAGAAGAATTAAAAAAAAAAAAAAAAAAAAAAAAAAAAAAAAGAGAGAGAAAAAAATGATCTCTAAATTGAAAAATATGAACTGAATTATATGTGACGTTCTCGTAGTGTACATGACAACGAAATCTTTTTTTTTTCTTTTTTTCCATTCGGACATTTTACAATCAACGAACATATAATTAATCAAAAATAAATTGTATTAATTAACGTACAGGTATTGTCGGCGTGCGGACCTATTAGCGTCTCGTTCTTCACGGTGGTCGTGTTTTTTGGTTCATTTTATCTAATCAATTTGATGTTGGCTGTTGTGGCACTGAGCTACGAGGAGGAGGCTGAAATTACGAACGAGGTAAATCATCGAATCTTATTATATTTTCCTTCCTTTTTTTTTTTTTTTTTTTTTTTTTTTTTACAAAAATTAATTCATATATATATAAATTCCTTGATGTTTTTTTTTCCTTCTTCTTCTTCTTCTTCTTCTTCTTATTTTTTGTTTCTGTTAAAAAATTAAAAAAAAAAAAAAAAAAAAAAAAAAAAAAAAAAAAAAAAATGAAAAAAAAAGAGAAGAAAGAACAAACAAACGATTACTTCCAATGTGCCATCTTGTCATGATTTTGAAGCTTTAAAATAAAATCTAAATGATGGTTATACGAAAAAAAAAAAAAGAAAAAAAAATGAAAAAAAAAAAAAGAGAAGAAAGAACAAACAAACGATTACTTCCAATGCGCAATCTTGTCATGATTTTGAAGCTTTAAAATAAAATCTAAATGATGGTTATACGAAAAGAAAAAAAGAAAAAAAAACAAAAAAAAAAAAAGAAGAAAACAAACAAATAAAAGATTAGAAGAATAAAAATAAAATATTTTAGCGCGTTTTGATTTTTTTTAGGAACGAAGGAAGGATTTAACCGACCATCGTGAGGACTCGACGTTTAGTTTCGACCCGACGAAGATCAACATTAAGACGCTCACTAAAGAGAAGCAAAAAAAGATTGACGCAAGGAAGGGAGTATTACTGAGCAGTTACACGAGAAAGAAGACGAGAAGAAGAAAACGCGGTAGGAGTTCGGCGGGCCAAGAGAAAAATGGTGGCGCACGTAGCAGGTTTTCATCGTTTATGTGTATATATATACATATATATACATACATACATACATATATACATACACACAAACATATATATATATATATATATATATATATATATGTACATATACGTTACCAATCGAAAATTCTAGTCAACCTTTTTCTTTTTCTTTCTTCTTCTTATTTTTTTTTTTCTTTTTTTTCTTTTTTTCTTTTTTTTTTTTTTTTTTTTACTACTTCGGAACATTATTCTTTCACACTCGTGCACACGTTTTGCCGCATCAAAAAAAGAGAGAAAAAAAAAAAAAGAAAGTAAAGAAAAAAGAAAACGTTCGGATTAATTCCTTCCTCATCATCAAACTCAGGCGAGTCCTTATTTCATTTTTTGTTCATTTCTTTTTACGTTAGTTCTATCGAACGAACGAGAGATCGTTTGTCTTATGTTTTCTACTTCATTTATTTATTTATTTTTATCGTTTCATAGATAATAACAATACGAATGTTATATACTTGTAAACAGATCGGTTACACCAAGTCCAAGTCCAAGTCCAAGACACTCGAATGTAAGACCGTCGCATCTTCCGTTACAAAATGTAACGCCAAGGCCACCGGAAGCTAGTACGGTTCATAGATTGGCACCGAATCGTGGTATGTTACATTCGAGACAGGCAAGTAACAACAGTAATCAACAATCGTCATTAGACGATTCTGGTGTTGTCGATGATCACGACGGTGACGACGTTACATCTGCCGAAGAACATGAGAAACGTGAACATCAACAGAGAGAACATAGGGTAGAACGTCAAGATAAGGATAAGGATAACGATCAGGATCAGGATCAGGATCAGGAACAGGATCAAGGGGATGAAGAAACCAAAATAGATATCACTACTCGTACCGATTGTCAACCAGCACCTGTTACCGTTTCCGTTAAAACGAGCAGTCGAGAGATCAGAGTTCTCAAATGCAATGGCGTCAAAACGAAGAAACATATGTACGCGCTGCCTCCAGAGTACCTGTCGCATATTGTAGTTTTAGGTAAGATTTATATATATATTAATTATTTTCATAATTATTAATTAATATTATTTCAATTATATTTAATTATCTGTCGTATATTATAGTTTTAAGTAAAATTTATTTATGTATTACACACACTATATATATTAATTATTTTTATAATTATTAATTAATATTATTTAAAACGTTAAAAAAAATAAACGTGATTCTGAATATAATACATATGTATATTGTGCGTGTGTGTGTGTGTGTGTGTATTATATTTATTGATTTATTTATATTTATTTATTTACTATTTCTTTTTTTTTTTCTTACATGCGACGTCTAATATTTCGGAAAAATATTTTTCAGGGATCAGCCGAGAGAGAAAAATATTTTAATCAATTAGAGGGGATCAAGGGTTGCTTTTTCTTTTCCTCTTTTTTTTTTGTTTTATATATACATATATATATATATATAAAAAGAGACGGATGGATTTGAAATAGAAATATGTGCAGTTTTCTGTAGGATTTTATTCAAGGTTACGTTTATTTTCCTTTTCCTTTTCCTTTTTTCTTCTTTCTTTATATGTAGGCTATCTTAAATTTTTTGAAAAATAAGTTTTGATGAAAGAGAGAGAGAGAGAGAGAGAGAGAGAAAGAGAAATAGTGTAATCAGTTAGGTCAAGGGTTGCTTTTAGTCTTTGTTTTCTTTCTTTTTTTTTTTATTTCGTTTTGAATACTTCTCGTATTATAATTTATTTTATTCCAATTTTTTTTTTTTTATACAAGATAATTACATATATAAAAACAGAGATGTGGGAATTGGAAAAAATGAGTATATGCAGTTTTATGTTTCAAAGTTTTATGTATTAAATTGTTGTTGAAATTTTTTTTTTTTTTTTTTTTTTTTTTTTTTTTAATGATCCTGTCCTAACCGATAATAGAATTAATTACGGGAACTAATGATCATTCTATTTTTTTTTAATCCTGTTTTAAGAATATTATATATATATATATATATATATATAATTTTAGGATAGAATCTTATTCAAATCCCCAACGATAATTTTTAATATAATTTTAGAAATTTTAATATAATTTTTTCGTTTTTCTTTTCTTTCTCGTACTTTTTTCGAGATAAGTTATTACGACGATCGAGAAAAAAATTATACGATGAAATTAGTTAAATTAGTTTTTAATCCGTTTTATTGCAATTTATTTATTTTTTTTTTCTTATATATATATATATATATCTGCATTATTTTTCACAAAAGAAAAAAAAAGAGACAAAGATTAAAAATATGATACATATGGGGTTAGCTAGAGAGAAAGAGAGAGGATTTTATCCAAAGCAAAATTTATTTTATCTTTTTAAATAGGATGTCCGAGATTCTTTTAAAATATTCATGTTTTTACATGTACGTGTACACAAATACGTTGAAAGTATATTTTTAAAATAAAAATAATGTCGTATTGATTTTATTTATTCGAACGGAATTTCTAGTTGATTTTCTTTTTTCACGGGCAAAATATTCTATAGAATTTTTTTCTAATTTTAATATCATACATCTATTCACGCATATCAATACATACACACATGCGTATGTACGTACGCCGTATACTTCGAAGAGAAAATTTTTTTTAATAAAATATTTTACCACTAATTTGTTGTATTATTTATTAAATATAATTTCACTGAGAAAGAGAGAGAAAGAGAGAGAGAGAGAGAGAGAGAGAGAGAGAGATCGATTACGTAGAGTAAAGAATTAAAATTAAATATTTCATTATTTGTATAATACATAAGAGCCGTATACAATGACGGTATTTTTAATATAGGATTTTTTCCAAAGTTCCTAGGTTCGCCTAAATGTCAACTAGATGGTTTGAAAAATCAATTACTCTTTTACGAGACTCTTTTTACTCTAAATTCCTTTTTCTTCTCTTCTTCTTTTCTTTTCTTTTTTTTTTTTCTTTCCTTCTTTCAGGGCATAAAATCATAAGTCTAGTAACTTTTTTATGATCTAAACAAAAAAAAAAAAAAAAAGAAAGAAAAAGAAAAAAAAGAATAATGGAATAATTTTAAGCTTCTACGTATACATAGGAAGGTATTATATACGTAGGAAAAAAGTCTCAGAAAAGCATAATTGATTTTTCTTTTTTCTTTTTTCTTTTTTTGTTTTTTTGTTTGTTTTATATCAATTAGGGAGTTTCAGCTGAATTCTCTCTGTTAAAAATTCCGACATTAATTATTGATTAATTCACACACACACACACACACACACACACACACACACACACACACCCATATACGTACATACACACACATACGTAAATATTTATATTTTTCACATACATATATTTATATATTTATATGTTATTTATTTTTATTTTTTACAGACGATCTTCCAGATAGAAACTGCGAGAGGTGTATTCAATGTTGCGTAGACTACGAGGGATGGTTACGTTTTCAAAATTGTCTTTATAAGGTAAAAATAAATATTCACACGTATACACACACACACAGACACACATACACACGCGCATACGTAACATGTCTAGAGAATGAGGAAAATATTATAGCAAATATTTTATCGTTCGATCGTTCGATGGGAAAATAAAATAAACACAATGACAGCAAACAACAACAACAACAACAGCAAGAACAATAATAAATAAAAAAAACAAGAAACAAATCCTTCTTTTTTCTCTCTTTCTTCTTATAGGTCGTAAGAGATCCGTTGTTTGAATTGATGATCACCCTATGTATCGTATTGAACACTGGTTTTCTTGCGATGGAACATCACGGTATGAGCGAGTCGATACGACAGGCATTGAACATCGGGAACAAAGTGTTCACGAGTATCTTCACCTTCGAATGCTTTTTAAAATTGTTAGCACTTAGCAAAGATTTCTTTAACAACGGTTGGAACAATTTCGATTTGATCATAGTATCAGCCTCGTTGATCGACTTGACGTTCGAATTGGTCGACGGTTTATCAGTTATAAGGGGACTAAGATTGTTGAGGGTATTGAAATTGGCACAATCATGGACGACAATGAAGGTCCTATTAAGTATAATAATATCAACGATCGGCGCATTAGGTAATCTGACCTTTGTCCTTGTTATCGTTATATACATATTCGCCGTTATCGGCATGCAATTGTTCAGTAAGGATTATACATTGGACAAATTTTATCCTGATCCTGTGCCACGTTGGAACTTTAACGATTTCTTTCATTCGTTCATGATGATATTTCGTATATTGTGCGGCGAATGGATCGAACCATTATGGGATTGTATGCGTGCCGAAAAGGAGGACGGTCCTGGTACATGTTTCGCAATATTTTTACCGGCACTTGTTATGGGAAATTTTATGGTACTCAATTTATTCTTGGCCCTGTTACTCAATAGCTTCAATTCCGAGGAATTGAAGCAAAAAAAGGAGGAAGTCGGGGAGGACTCGAAATTGGCCAGATCGTTCGATCGTATACGTTCGATTGTTAAAAAGAAAAAATATCGTAAGGAAAATTCGGAAAATGAAAAAAATATGAGATTGGAACAGATAGTGCGGGAGGTTATGGATAAGTCAGATAAAGAGAAATATGCTATACAGGAGACGGTATTGAGCCTACCAAAGGATAATATATATAATAGATCTTATCAGGAGAGCTTGAATCAACCTGTATTTACGTATGAACCGATATATCGTCAGGCAACATTGACTACCTATAGTCAAAGTAGTCAGGAGACTGTTAAGGAAAATAAAAGGATTAACGAGAGGGATGAGATTATTGTCAATGACGAAACTAATGTCGAGGAAACTATAGAAATGGATGTATTAAAGGATCCTAATAAAATGGACGAGGAAGTTGCTATGTTACCGGATGAGAAATCATCCTCTCAACCGATACGTAAAGAGGAAAGAATAGAGAAACGACCTTGGCATGCATTGGTCAGTTATGTCGACGAATTGACTGTTGGTGGTAGAAGAGATAGCAAAGGTAGATACATTGACGGAATAGGCTCGTTTCCAATGTTTGGACGTAATAAAGAGCCAAAGGAACCACAGGATTGTTTTCCCCAGCATTGTTATCAAAAGTAAGTACAATATTATCCGATAATTTTATTAAATTCTAAATCGATTATAATGATATATATCTTCTATCTTTTTCTCTCTTGCTTCGACTTATATGTAATGTCAATTATGTCGGGATAATTTTAATTATTTTTACCTAACATCAATGTATTCGAATGATTGGCCAATTAGTGCCAATTCTTTTACATTGGTATTTCTGTGCCTCGTCAATTATATCGAATTCGATCAAAAATCAAAGAATATTTATATATATATATATGTGTGTGTGTGTGTGTGTGTGTGTATGCGTGAGTCTTTTCTTTGCCAAATCCATAAACTCTATAAAAGAAAAAGAAAAGAAATCTGATGAATATAAATTTAAATAAACAATTTACGAAGATCTTGTTGTTACATTTGTTTCGCATTATTGAAACGACGATTTAACATTTAGAGGATTGATTTAATCAGATTGAAATTTATAATATCTGTTTGACTCCCTTTCGTTCGAGTGATTTGATATTTAAATTCAAAAAAAAAAAAAAGAAAAAAAAAAAGAAAAAAGAAAGAAAGAAAAAATCGAGAAGTAGAATTAAATCGATTTGTCTTCTGAACATCTGCTATATTTTGTATGATATATTCGTTTTTCTCATTTTTTCTTTTTTTACATTTTTTTTTTTTCTCCTGGAAATGCAACGAATGCATTAGAACGTAGAGCTTGCCAAAAAAGTCACATCACGAATTCAATCACACACGTGAACTTTTTATCTTACTCGCTCGTTCGATCAATGATATATATATATATATGCCGTCCTTCCCCAATCTCAAAACAATACTTTTCAACCCTGAAAAAGAAAAAAAAAAAAAAAGAAAAAAAAAAAAAAAAAGAAAAAACAGAAAACGATTGAAGTAAGTAATCGTTAATGAATTTAAGTAAATTACGTGAGAGGGAAGATGACGGATTTTGATCGACGATAGATCGTATATGGGTGAACGATAAATTGTTCATCCTGCATATTCTAATGAATCAATGGATATGCGGGTTAAACGCATATATGCGTTACCCATGTGAATATTATTTGTTTATATTTTTTTTTTTTTATTTTTGTTTTCTCTCTCTCTCTCTCTCTCTCTCTCTCATTCTCTCTCTAATTTCTTCTTTCCCTCCTTTTTTGTTTTTGTTTGCAGATGTAGCTGTATCAATCGTTGCTTAGTAACTGACATAGGAAGAAAATGGATAAGAATACGTACTGTTGTACTTTCTGTTGTCGACACACCTGCCTTCGAATGGATGATCCTAGTATTGATATTTGCATCCTCGATAACGCTTTGCTTCGAAGACATATATTTGGATGACAATCCATTCCTAAAGAAAATCCTTTATTGGACCAATCTAGCTTTCTGCGCTTTATTCAGCATCGAGATGCTATTAAAGTGGTTGGCATTAGGATTTTGTAAATACTTCACCAGTTTCTGGACGATCCTGGATTTTATAATAGTTTTCGTAAGAAAAAAAAAAAAAAAAAAAAAGAAAAAAAAAACGATAGAAATATGATTTAGAAGGCTGTGGAAGGTTTTTTCTTTTTCTTTTTTTTTTTTTTTCTTTGGTGTATCTTTGGTATTTTTTTTTTTTTTTTTTTTTTTTTTTTTTTTTTTGGAAGCTTACGCTAACGAAACTTTTAATATATATATATTTTTTTTTTTTTTTTTAATATTTCTTTTACATGCACGCTCGCGCGCTCGCGCGCATACGCATCTATATATATATATATATATATATATATATATATATATGTGCGTGTGCAAAAAAAAAAAAATAAAAAAATGAGTAAATAAATAAAACAGCTGAAACGCACATAAATGAGCTTGTGTCATTGTGGCATGACTCATTTCTTTCATCGTTAGAGCGATCGATGTTTTTTAATTCTTCGATTAATTGTTTGCTTATTTAATTCATATATTATATTTTATCCTATTTGTCTATATCTACCCGATAGATATATATAATATGTATATATATATATATATATTGTGTATATATATGTATATATACACATATATACATTGATCGACGAAAGAATAATAATAACGATAATAAGAAAAAAGAAAAAAAAAAAAAAAAAAAAGAAAAGAAAAAAAAAAAGAATGGACAAAAGAAATTTTAAACAAGCTAACCTATTTGAAACGTTGTTTCGGTGTTCTCTTTTCTGTGTGTTTTATGTGTTGCCTCGTGGATACAGGTACGTCAAACTATTACGTTTTTTTTTTTGCTCTCGTACACATTATCAAAAAATAATTAAACATTTTTTTTTTTCTATATTTCTTTTCTTTCTATATTTCTTTCTTTATTATTATTCCCTCCCTTTCTCTCTCTCTGTCTCATTTGAATTTTGATAGATCAACAAGATGCATGTTACATATGCATGATAATGTTTCCCTCTCTCTCTCTCTCTCTCTCTCTCTCTCTCTATTTCTCTTATATGTATTTTCTTCATTATTGATTTAAACTTTATTCGTATATCTAAGTGTTCGCTTCACGTGGCTTTTTACATATTTACATTCATCGAAACGTCTCTGGTAATGTATGGCGATGATATGTACAATTGCCTTTGCGAGATTTAAAAATTGCTTTTTTTCGAATGATAGGAGAAAAAAGGAAAAAAGAAAAATAAATAAATACATTTTTCATGGGGCTTTACCGAGACGGGCTTTGCAAATATAGAAGGAGCTCTTTTTATTAAAAATTTTTATTATTTTATGCCAATATGTTTGCTTTTTTTCTTTGTACTTAATAATAATAATAATAATAATAATAATAATAATAATAATAATAATAATAACAATAATAATAAAAATAACAATAAAAATAATAATAATAATGAATATAACGATGATGAATAGTAACAATACTATTAATATTAAGATCGATTTATTTTGAAGGGAAAAAAAAAAATATATATATATTACTGCGTTAACGCAATGACTGATTACATTCGTAATGAAATATTATATATATATGGTGGGTCAAAAGTTCTCAAGCGGTTCGAAAAGTTTCTAAGCGAATTTTGAAAACCGATCGATCATACTATCTCGTCAATTTTTACGATGACATTTTTTTTCGTATTTTATTTTTTTTTTTTCGTACTTTTTTCCTCATTTTTTACGACCTTGTTGTAAACCGTGACGATGAAAAGTTTCTTTTTTTTTTGTTTAAAAAGGGTTTTTTAAAAAATTTCTTTTCTTTCTTTCTTTCTTTGATATCAGGATAAATTTTTTTGGGGCACATCTAAGGACTTACTTTTGGCCCATCAATCTCCCCCTCCCTTCATCGCCCGTGTAAATATGATTATAAAGTATTTTTTGTTTCCTTTCATTTCTTTTTCTTCTTTTTTTTTTTTTTTTTTTTTTTTTTTTTTTTTTTTTTTTTTTTTGATTCGTTTGTAAATAATAATTCATACGTTGATCAACTCTTACCTTTCGTTCTACTTTTATTCTTTTTCGTTTTTGTAAAATTTCTCGTCGCGTTGTTCCGCAACGGATGGGGAAAAAAAAAGCAGAAAAAAAGAAGAAGAAAATTGCATTGAAAATATTCGATTTGCGTGCTAGCAGCACGCCATAAATATTATTTTCGAGAGGAACGAATTAAAAAAAAAAAAAAAAAAAAAAAGAAAAAAAATACAAAAAAATAAAGATAAAGAAAAAAAAAAAAGAAAAATAAAAAAAATAAGATAAAAAAGAAGGAGAGAAATTTTTTCTTTTTTTATTTTTATTCTTTTTTTTTTTTTTTTTTTCTTTTTTTTGTAATAATTCACCACACAAGGTTTCTTTTTTCAACAGGTATCCATGTTTAGTCTTTTGATAGAAGAAAATGAAAATCTAAAGGTACTACGCTCGTTGAGAACGCTGAGAGCACTGAGGCCTTTAAGAGCGATATCAAGATGGCAAGGCATGAGGGTAAGTGTTTCTTATCTATTCGAGAGTGATGTTTAATTTGTTTAATTTGTTTAAATTTAAATATATTAGATTTGAATGATCGATTAATTAAATAATTATGATTATTGGATTAATCAATTATATAATATTTATATATTAATGTACACGCATGTACATTAATTATCTTGGTATTTTTTAATAGAAATTTTTTTGGCACGATCATATATTAATTTTAATTCAATAATATAATCAATTATGGTATTGTAAATATTTATTAAAAATTTTATATATATATATATATATATATGTATAACGAAATATTTTATAATGTAGTGTTAAGAATTAACGGTGTTATTTGTTTATATATAAAATATTGAAAAAATATTATACGTACACACACACGCACACACACACACACACACAAACGCGCACATATAATATAATATTATAAATTTGTATTTAAAATATTTCAAATTTATCGTATTAGAATGTATTTAGTATATAAAAGAATTACTATATACGTATTATATAAGATATTTAAAAAAAAAAAAAAAAAGAAAAAAAAAAATTGATTGTACAATTTAGTATGAAAAATAATCACGCGGTATTGTTTATTAACGTATAAAATATTTATAAAAGTTACATAATTAGGTATAATCGTATCTTAAAATTTCAATTTAAACAATTTATTACGTCAAAAAAATTTCACAAGAAATATTACGTAATATTTTCTTCTTCTTTTTATTTATTCTCTCTCTCTCTCTCTCTCTCTCTCTCTCTCCCATTTTTTGCGAGTTATTTTTATCGATTGTGTTATAAGAACAATTTTATGTTAATTAATTTATTTACAATACATTGGAAAATATTTATTATAAATATTATAGATAAAAGTAATGATCGTATTCATCAGTTCTATTTGAATTTTCGTGATAATCGTAATGAAAAAAAAAAAAAAAAAAACAAAAAAAAAAACAAAAAAAAAAAAAAAAAAAAAAAAAGAAAAAAAAAAGAAAAATCTTTTAATCGTTATATTTTCAACATTGCGTATAGATCGTAGTGAACGCGTTGATGTATGCGATACCTAGTATATTCAACGTGCTCCTCGTCTGTCTCGTGTTCTGGCTTATATTTTCGATAATGGGAGTCCAATTTTTTGGCGGTAAATTCTTCAAATGCGTCGACGAGTATGGAGAATTATTGGACATATCGGTAAGTAATAACGACGATCTTTTAATTCTTTTCTTCGTTTTTTTCTTTCACTTTTTCTGAACAAATTTGACGAAAAATTTCTGACCAAGTTTCATTGGAAACTTTTTTTTTTTTTGAAACGATGTCATCTAACGAAAAACGCATTTATTATTATTATTATTATTATTATTATCTTTTTTTTGTTTACTTTTATTTTCAGATAGTAAATACGAAGGACGACTGTTTGAATAAAAATTATTCATGGGAGAATAGTAAGATAACATTCGACCACGTTGGTATTGCTTACTTGGCATTGTTTCAAGTGGCAACATTCGAAGGTTGGATGGAAGTAATGGAGGATGCCGTTGATGCAAGGGGTGTAGATCTTCAACCCCAAAGGGAAGCTAATCTATATGCTTACCTTTATTTCGTGATATTCATCGTGTGCGGCTCCTTTTTCACATTGAATCTATTCATAGGAGTTATTATAGATAATTTCAACATGTTAAAAAAGAAGGTAAGATTGTGTTAGTATTTTTACATTTTCTTTCTCTCTCTCTCTCTCTCTCTCTCTCTCTCTCTCTCTCTTTTTGTCTCTGTCTCTTTCTATTCAATATACACTTTTTATAAACTCGCAAGATCTCTAATTAATTTTTGAAAAGTGCTAAATGGTTATTCATTTCTTTTATATACATATATTAGTTCAGTGAATTATATACAAACATATATATTGTATATATGTATATATATATATATATATATATATATATATATGTGTATAGAGATAGATAGATACATAGACCTTTTTAATGGTATAAGATGAATATTCAAGATGGTTTTAATTTAATCAAGTATACAAATTTTTTCTTCATTTCAGTACGAAGGTGGCGTGCTAGAAATGTTTTTGACCGAGAGTCAAAAACACTACTACACTGCCATGAAAAAGCTCGGCCGTAAAAAGCCGCAAAAAGTAATAAAACGTCCGATCAACCAATTCCTCGCAATGTTCTACGATCTGTCCAATTCCCGAAGGTAAAATAACACATATGTACTCGTTTTATGTTTTGTGTTTTATATGTATATACATATATATATATGTATATATATATATATATACATGTACAGACATACACACACACACACACACACACAAATGTATTATATGTTTATTTATATACTTTTTTTTTTTATTAACCTCTCTTTTTGTCACCCATTTTAAATCATTTTTTGCCAATTTTGTCGTCTACTCGATCGCACGATTCATTTTAATTAAAAAAGAAAAAAAAAGAAAGAATAAATAAATAAATAAATATTGTTTAATTCTAAATATACAGATGGATATATAAATAAAAATAATAGCTTGGAATAATAAAGAAATAAAGAAAAGAAAAAAGAAATTCTATGATTGAGTCGACAGACATTTACAATTTGCTAATTCATTTATTCGTTCAGTATTTTTGAATATTTTCGATCAGTATATTAAATAATATTATATCGATTAATATATATATATATATAAAGAGAGAGAAAAAAACTGTCTGTGTTTTATATAAATAATCAGTATTTATAATAAATCTGTCGGGGGAATATAATTCAATTTGCAACTCAGATGCAAATATTAACCCACGACATTTTTAATCATTTTTACTGACCTTTTATTATAAATACGGAATCCCTAAAATATATATATATATATATATATATATATATATATATATATACAGGTTTGTTTTACAAAATATTTTAACATTAATTAATAAAAATACTGATCAAATAAATATTAATAATTTTTATAAACAATGTTTTTGCTTTCATTGTTTGTTGTATACATACACGCACACGCACACGCACACGCATATATATATATATATATTTTTGGAACTCGTTATTTGCGGAACATACGATGGACGTTTTGCGAGCCGAAGATTATCGTCGTTCGTCAGACGAATGATCAAAGTTCTTCGGCCAACCACTTCAATATTTTCGACTCGCAACTTCGCCGCTTCTATATTTCGCTTGACAAGATTCCAAAAAATAAATAAAAAAAAAAAAAAAAAAAAAAAAAAACAAAAAAAAAAAAATAAAAAAAAGAAAAAAAAAAAACAAATAAAAAAAAAAAAAAAAAAAAAAAAAAGAAAAGAAAAAAAAAAGACAAGGAAGGAGGAACAGCTGCAACGCGCTTCTGCTGATAGCGAAGATTGGATTTACAAGGACGAACGAGAGCTTAGCTGCTTTCATTATTTTATGTTTGTTCTTCGTTTTCCTTTTCTTCTTCTTCTTCTTCTTACTCTTTTTTTTTTTTTTTTTTTTTTTTTTTTTTTTCTTTCTTTTTTCTTTTTACCTTTTCAAGATGTCACACTCATTCACTTTGCGAATGAAAATGAGCGACGGCAACTTCAAGTGATTATCTTAAAATAAAATAAAAGAAAATGAAATAAAATAAGACGAATTCTATATTATAAATGTTGGCTTTGGCTTGAAATAGTTGCTTAAAATGTACAATGTGAGAAAATAAAAGAAGAGGACGAAATAGAAGGAGAGAAGGAACGACAATTAGATTTGAAATTTGTTTCTTTTTATTTATTTATCATTATTATCATT
>NC_062189.1:1522554-1525054 GCF_912470025.1 Vespa velutina | reverse complement strand
CGTGCAACGAGCAAATTGTTTTAATCGAGGTCAAAGTTGATAATCAGAGACACAGCTAGGGTTAACTCGACAAACGATCCCTCGTGCGACCCTTAAATGGCGTCCTAACGAACGAATATTTCAATTAAATTGTTTACTTATTTTTTTATCCTTTTTTTTTTCTTTTTTTTTTTTTCTATGCTTCTCGAAACAACAGTTCAGTATCGGCCTGAGGAGTTCGTCGTAATGTAATTTAATTTCGTCTCTTTTTTATTGATTGAATTATTTTTTTTTTTTTTTTTTTTTTTTTTTTTTAATTATCGTCATTGTCGTCGTCGTTGTCATCGTTATTGTAGATACACAAGCGAATAGAAAAATTTTTGTCGGCATAAGAAAAAAAAAAAAAAAAAAAAAAAAAAAAAAAAAAAAAAAAAAAAAAAAAAAAAAAAAAAAAAAGAAAAGAAAAAAAAAAAAAGAAAATATGAAATAATCAAATTTTTTTCATTTCAAAACTCCTCAGGCAAAGAAACGAGCAAAGAAACGAGGTAAACCTGTTGAAAATTTTCGTAGCTCTGTTGATTTCAATTCGAAGTTATTTTTTTATCTTCGATAGATGATATATATATATATATATATATATATATATATATATATATCGTCGATAATATTTGTCATAGATATGATTTTTTGAATAAAGTTTTCTTGTTGTTCTTTTTTTTATCTTTTTTTTTCTTCTTTTCTTAGACATTCTCAGCTCTGTAAAAATACGCTTGGCAATTTTAACAGGGAGTTAGAGTTACGAAATCATAAATTTTTCTTTTTTTCTTTGCCTTTTTATTTCCTTCTTGCGTTCTTAGCATTTTTAGATTATGCATTTATTTCATTTCTCTCTTGTCGAACAGTTACGATTTCTTTTCTTTTCTTTTTTTTTTATCTTTTTTATTTTAAACCAAACCACGTTATTATATTATTATTATTATTATTATTATTATTATCATTATTGTTATTATAATGATTCGCTCGGACAATGACGTCGAATTTAGATGCACGATGTTTCTATTGCACGTTCGGCCATCGTTTTGTCCTTCATTAGGTTATAAAAATTTATTCAAAAATACAGAGTTAAGCGAAAGTCCCTGGATGATTCAAAGAAGGAAAAAAAGAAAAAAGAGAGAAAAAAAAAGGATAAAGAAAGAGAATTAATTGCTCTATTTTTCGAGACTCTCTTCGAGCTGATTTTTTGTCTTTTTTTTTTTTTTTGTTTTCTTTTCTTTACTTCTTTCTATCAAAGATTGTGAAACGACTTGACCATTAGAATTGTAAAGTTGCAAGTTTAAAATTAAAAAAAGTCTCGAAGAATTGCAATTGATTTTGAAAATTATCTTGGAACTTTTGGACCACCCTGTATAATGTATGTACAATATATCACGTGCTTTAGATAATCGACACATCGATAATATTCTTCAATTTTTATTATTTTTTTTTCTTTTTTACTTTCTTTCTTTTCTTTTTTTTTTGTTTTTAAACATTTTCCTTGTAAAAAGGCATTTTTAATTTGCAGTATCGCATATATTATATATACATATACATAGCAAGATATTAGAAATATCATGATTTTCTCCCTGGCTGCGTATTATGACCTTTAGCGTTTTATTTTTTTTTTTTTTTTTTTTTTTTTTGAGAGAGTACGTAACATACGTAATCGTCGATTCGATGTTTTTATTCGTTTTATAAAATAATTCGATCTTTTGAGCTTCTATTTACACGAGACAAATCAAATTTCTTTTTGTCAAGGAATTATATAAAATTCTATATCGATATTAATTATATTAAAAAAAAATTTGTACAAAAAAAAAAAAAAAAAAAAAAGAAAAAAAAATACATATATATATATATATTATAAATTATATTAGCAATAATATAAATAAATAAATTGTACTATATATTATAATATTAATTTCTTAGTTTCAAATATCAGAGTAATAATAATAATAATAATAATAATAATAATAATAATAATAATAATAATAATAATAATAATAATAACAATAGCAATAATAATAATGATAACTTTCGTTAAAACATATGTATACGTAAAAAAAAAAGAAAAAAAAAAAAAAAGAAAAAAAAAAAGAAATCATAAATATTTCGAATCGACGTTACAAAATGTTGCTTTCGTTTGACGAAACAATTATCGATTATCTAGTTAGTAGTGAGTACAAATGTTGAAAGAGTAGATATTTTTTTTTTTTACACGTTTCACATAGTTGAACCGTTAAATCATTGAACACCATCGTTAATTCGGTTCAAAAAGATTAAAAAAAAGTATCGTGCAACTTTGACGAGGAGGTTAACGCGATTTAAAAAAAAAAAAAAAAAAAAAAAAAAAAATGAAAAAAAATCCAAAAGAGATAGAAAATAAGAGTATAATCAAAACAAAACAAAAAAAAAAAAAAGAAAGAAACAACAAAAAAAAAAAGTACAAAAATTGCGCAGATCGGTCGGTGCGACGTTGGGCCGT
>NC_062189.1:1497554-1517554 GCF_912470025.1 Vespa velutina | reverse complement strand
ACAACCACCCATAATAAATCGCATATAGATTTGAACGTTGTCAGAGAGTTGAAAAGAAAGAAGAAACGAGAGAGAGAGAGAGAGAGAGAGAGAGAGAGAGAAAGAGAGAGAGAGAGAGAGAGAGAGAGAATTGTCACAAATTCACGTTGACCTATAGTGCCTATTTAATTAGCGGACACTGTGAGTGATATCGCGAGGACGATATATGTATTTGTCACGTTACCATTTTACTAAACATTTTTTCCATGCGAACTGGATGACGATTATATGACTTACGTATAATCGAAGGAAGATATGCGAAAAGATTATAAAGAAATGAATAAATAATTAAAAAGAAGAAGAAGAAGAAGAAGAAAAAAGAAAAGAAGGAAGGAAAGAAAGAAAAGAAATAAATAGAACAAAGAAAGACACAAAAAAGACAGACAGAGAAACAGAGATAGATAAAGAGAGAAAGAGAGAGAGAGAGAGAGAGAGAGAGAGAGAGAGAGAGATAGGGAAAGCTTAGATTTTCAAATTAGAGAACCCGAGATTGAAACGAAAAATAAATAAATAAATAAATAAATAAATAAGTAAATAATAATAATTATAATAAATAAAATAAAATATAATGAAATAAATAAAAGAAAAATTCAAATGAAAGAAAAGGGAATGACAAAGGAAGACGATTAATTAGATCATTAGAGACGTATTCGTGCTTTTTATTCGAATAAGATCGACACCGTCGATAATGTTTTTCTCTCATATGAAACTCGATAATATAGAAAATGATATTATCGAGAGGGTAAGCTTTTTCCCCCCTAATGGAGTGGAACTGAGTTAATACAAATATACGCCGCGAGAGTGACTCTCTCGCGAGAGCGTTGGTTTTCGCGAGGCATATATAATAAAGTTATATGTCAATTAATGATTATAAATATAGACATTACGTATATACATATACACATAGTATATATATATATATATATATATATGTATATATATATACATGTTAATTAATTAATTAATTAATAACGTTAACATATAAAATTCAGCGACGCACGATGATAACAATTATATTATACATACGTACGTATACATACATACATACATGTATAGTATGTATAAGGGGATTATACTGAAACAAAATAAAAACAAAACAAAAATATATATATATATATATATATATATATATATATATATATAAAGGGAAAAAAAAACAAGGTTAAGTTTTACCGCATTATTCCAAATAAATAAATTAATTAATTAATAATAAATAGTTAAAAATAAATAAATAAATAAATAAAAAAAAAAAAGAAAAATAAACAAAAAGTATAATGGCGAAGACAAATGAAAATTATAAAAAGATGCGTACAATCATGCGTGGGATGGCTTACTTTAGGCATCCTTATGAGAGATCGTTTTAGATATTAGACGACCCGCGTTAATGAATAAAATAATTTGTCGAATCCGCGCGTGTATGTATGTGCGATTAATGATGTAAGGCGATTAATTGATTAACGTGACTATGACGAAAAAGCGAGATTAACGAGATGAATTAAAAAAAAGAAAAAAAAAAAAAAAGAAAAAAAAAAAATATAGAAAAAACCAAAGAAAAAATAAATGAATGAATAAATGAATAAATGAATAAATAAATAAGTAAAAGAAGAGAGAAGAGAAACAGAGCTGCACATACTCGTCCTCGCTGTAATGATTAATGTAAAATAAGATGAATGTAGTATGAAACGATGAACGATGACTACATAATATGTATGTATGTCGCCGCAATAACGACAATCTCTATTGTTGTTATTTAAAAATTATAATAATGATGATGATGATGATGATGATGATGATGATGATGATGATGATGATGATGACGATGATTATTACTATTATTATTATTATTATTGTTATTATTATTATTATTATTATTGTTATTATTGACATTACTGTTATTATTTAATTAATTAATAGGACCACTCGTGTAGGACAAATTAATTCCAAAAAAATTCCAAATCAATTATTCCTTCGATCTATCGATTACTATCGATCATTAATCTACTCTCGCTTGAGATCGATACTTTCTAATGAATATATATATATATATACATATATATACATATATATATATATATATATGTATATATGTATGTATTTATGTATATATCAAAACACATGGGTGAGAAATTGTACGGATCAATCGAAAAAAAAAAAAAAAAAAAAATAGAAAAAGAAAAAAGAAAGAATTTGCAAATTTTCACAAAGAAATTATGAGACGAACGAACGTATTGATAAATTAACGTTTTACATATGTATGTATGTATTTACGTGTCGAAAGTTCGTCCTTAAATCTTTCGCTGCGAACAGCGCCTTTAGGCGCTCAACTATAGACGCTTCCCCTGAGCGAACAGCGCCTTTAGGCGCTCAACTATAGACGCTTCTCTTGAGCGAACAGCGCCTATAGGCGCCGTGCATTTGTTTGGCATTTTTTGCTATTAATAACTGCAAAATAATGACTATTAATTCGTTTGTCTTCGACGCGTTAGCTGCAAATGTTTCTTGTCCAGAGATTAAAAGATAAAAAAATTATCAATTAACGAACTGATAATACGTCAATCGACGAATTAAATACGCACGGAAAGTATTAGGAACGATTCGCGTATCGTGTTATCCGTGCTGATCTTCTACTTCGCAGCGAAAGGGTTAAGGACGTTGTATTTTCCAAACTATTTTTTGATAGTACTTAATAATGGACAATACAATGATTTCTCAAGCGAGAGACGAGATAGAAAATGAGCTTCAAACGAGTTTAGAAATGTAGAGTGAGACTGTTGTGATTATATATATATATATACATATATATATATATATATATGTATGTATGTATGTACGTATGTATGTATGTATGTATATACATATATGTGTGTGTGTGTATATACATGTATAAATAATACATATTATATTAAAAAAAGTAGATGACATGGAGGATCGTGAAAATATTTCATAGAACGCATAAGAAATAGCATATCAATGAAGAACAAGAAAAAAAAAGAAAAAAAAAAAAAAAAAAAAAAAAAAAAAAAAAAAAAAAAAAAAAAAAAGCAAAACGAGTCGAAGAAAAAAAAAAAAAAAAAAAAAAAAAAAAAAAAAAACAGAAAAAGAGAACAATTGTTCGAGTTCGTTCGTTGTTTGTACGAAAAAAAAAAAAAATATAAATAAATAAAAGAAAAACACGAAGGGAACGAGACAAATAAAGAAAGAAGGATGGGGGGAAAAAAAAGTAATAGTAAAACAATGGCTGGCGATTTGATAAGATATGCGAAAATATTTAATAGTACGGATTAGACCTCTCGAAAATTTTCTTCGATATTAATATTCGATTTGCATTATTTCGATCGATATAAAAACTTACGCGAAGCAACAACAAAAAGAAAAGCGAAGAAGAAGGAGAAAAAAAAAAGAAGGAAAAAAAAAAGATTATAGAAAAAATATACAAGCTTTCAACCCCCTCCCTCCTTTTTATTATAATATTATACGTCATCAGAAATATATATATATATTTATATATATATATATTTCTTCTTTCTTTGTTTACTTATTTATTTACATATAATATTTATATATTTATTTTCTCTTTGATCGAAAATATTTCAAAAATGGCGACGGCGATGAGGAAATAAAGAAAAAAGTAAAAGAAAGAAAAAAGAAAGAAAAAAAAGCGTCGTTGAAAACCAAACAAAAAAAAAAAAAAGAAAGAATAAAAAAAAATAAAAAATTTCGTCGCTTTATTCTTACGATCTTCTTACTGCATCGATGACGTCATCTTATTGAGATAATATTTATATATATGTATATATACATTTACACGTATACATATATATATATATTCATATATGTATATATATATATATATATATATATATATACATATATACATATATATATATATATATATATATATACATATATACATTTATTCGGATTATATTGCAATTATATTAAAAATTTTCTCGCCACGAAAGCAAATATGGCGACGAGACGGCTTACTTTCTCGCAAATTCGCTTGGGCATTTATGATTAAAAATAAATAAAGAAAGAAAGAAAGAAAGAAAGACAGAATGAAAAACGAAAAAAAAAAAAAAAAACAAGAAAGGAAATAAAAAGGAAGAACTTAAACACATTAATAATATCATTGACAATATTAATTATCCACCACGAGAGATATAAAGTAGAAATATAAATTAACGACCATTGTGCGGGTTGAATAAACAATTAATTAATTAATTAATTAATTGAAAAGAGAAAGAAAAATGAAGAATGTGAGATCGATAAGAGAAATGGCACGCGTGCACGATTTTTCGAGGATTTTTTTTCTTTTGTAAAATAAAAAAAAAAAAAAAAAAGGAAAAAACAAAAAAAAAAAGAAAAGATAAATTATATATACACAGGACGGATCAATAATTTCATAGATGAACCGAAAGTTCTTAGATGATTTTAAAAATCAATTATACTTTTTCGAGATAATTTTGAGATAATTTTTTTTCCTTTTTCATCCTTATTGAAACGTACGAGCTAAGGCTCGTAATTTTACAATCCGATGGAGAAAAGAAAAGAAAAATTTACGATGTTTCGAAAAAAAAAAAACCAAAAAATTAATATGGTAATTAATTTCCAAAAAAACTCCTAATAATCTTTTATACATATATATATATATATATATATATATATATATATATATATAAAAAGAAAGAAAAAAGAAATGATACATGACTCGTCGTTGATCGGAGGATAATCGTATCTTCAATCATCCCGCACAATGTGATCGTCAACTAAAAGGCCTATCGTAACGAATAAATAAATAAATAAATAAATAAATAAATAAATAAATAAATAAAAAAAAAAAAGAAAAAAAAAGGAAAAAAAAAGAACAAAACGTGAATAATTAAGAAGCGCGGATGTTAATTAATGTCTTCGCATAATAACGATTATATTTGAAAATTTAATTTAAGCGGTTCTAATCGAAGCGTTAATTATCATCACACATATAAACATACATACAAACAAACACACACACACACACAAACACATAGAGAAAGACATGCACGTGTTCGATCGAAACAAGAACGTTCGGAGAATAAAAAGTTAAAAATGCGATCCCCCATCGATTTAACATTAAATTTGTTCGAAAACCATAATGCAATTAGAAGAATAAAAATTATTATTATTATTATTATTATTATTATTATTATTATTATTATTGTTATTATTATTATTATTGTAATAATTATTATTCTCTCGTATGAGCATTCGAGTTTCATTCGCACTTGTTGGCCTTCAAATAAATCTTCTTATATGATATATGTATGTATGTGTATGTATGTGCGCATGTATGTATGCATGTATGCATCTATGCATGTATGTATGTATGTATGTATGTATGTGTGTATGTATGTATGTATGAGTAAGAGAAAAGAAAGTGCAATAGAAAATGCAAAAGAAAAAAGAAATAGAAGAAGGTAACAAGGGCGAATTTAATCCCGTTCACATATGTATGTATGTAGAAAAGTAAATTGTTAACGAAATTGAATAATAACGGAACATATAAAATAATAATTAATAATTAAACCGACTAATATCCGTTTATTCGTCGAGAGTTTCTAATTAAAAAAAAAGCAACAACAACAAATAACAACAAAATCATCTTAATAACAACAAAAAAATCTTAGATTATGTTCGTTAAGTATAATAAATTTTGAAGTACATAAAGTGATAAAAAAAAGGAAATTAATTGAACGAAAAAAAAAAAAAAGAGACATTACATATAAGTAAATAAACAAGCGAACAAGAAGAAGATAAAGGAGGAGGAGGAGGAGGCAGAGGAGGAGGAGGAGGAGAAGAAGAGAAGGAAAAAAGGAAGCGTAAGTTATACACATACAAAATAATTCGTAGAAAGTTAAAAATGTACGCGCCTTATAAATGCAAAAAGAAAAGAATAAATCTAACGAGATTGTGAGATAATACGTATTGTATTATCTAATGTTAATCGAAATGAATTCTTCGTCGCGATAACATTAAATGTATAAAAGAGAGAAAAGGAAAAAGAAAAAAAAAAAAAAATAAATAAATAAATAAATAAATAAACAATAAACATATGAAATAAGAAAAGTAAACGACGTGGAACGAACGAACGAAAACGAAATGAAAATGAAAGTGAAAATAATGAAGAAATTGAAAATGAAAATAAAGATAAAGATTAAAATTGAAAAAAAAAAGAGACAAAAAACAAGCGGAACGAGCATCGCGCGCGTATCGGCCCCCCCCCCCCCCCTCACCCCCATGTAAATACATATATACATATACATATACGTAATAGGAAAGTTAAAAGAGAGAAACGACAAAAAAAAAAAAAATAAGAAAAGAAAATGAAAAATGGCGTTCGTTTAGCGTTCGAATAAAACTGTCTCCCTAAATGTTCCCAAAACGTTTTTATCACTGTATTCGTTGCTTGAGATAATTGATATTAAAGTCCGAATGAAGTTTACGAAGTTAGGGCCGTACCTTCCTCCTGACATCTTTGTAATAATATTTTCAATTATGTTTTTCTTCTCTCTTCTCTCTCTCTCTCTCTCTCTCTCTCTCTCTCTCTCTCTCTCTCTCTTTCCTTGATTATTAACAAAATATTCATTTTATCATTCCATCTTTCTCTTGATCGCTGTTTCTCTCACGTTCACTCATACACACACACACACACACGCACACACACTCACACTCACACACACATATATATACTTTCTCTCTCTCTCTCCTTTTCTCTCTTTCTCTTTTTCTCTTGCGCGTTAGGTTTGTAGCGCGCGTTGTTTATCCCGGATATAGCGTTTTGCTATTTTCCTACGATCATTGTTAATTGTTTTATATATATATATATATATATATATATATATATATATATATATATATATATATATATATATACACACACACACTCATATTAATTTTCAGTTCAGAGATGACCACATAGTTATCAGTAATAACATATGTGCGGAGTATACATATATATATATATATAGTTATATATATATATATATATATATATATATATATATATATATATATAGTTATTTAGTATATATATAGTTATTTAGTATCAAATATTTTATTATATATTAGCAATAATTCAAATAACGTATTTGAAAGAATAAATAATCGATAAGAGATTATTTAGATTTTATCATATAGGAATCTTTTTGCTTGTTTTATCGATATTATGATATTATTATTATATTATAAAGATATATATATATATATATATATATATATATATATATAATTATTCCTAAATAATAAAATATTGAAGTTTATTGCTAGATAACGCAGGAGATTTTATTATGGATTGTGCACTTCTTATATGCCATTTCTTTTCTCGTTTTGTTTTTTCTGATGCTAATAATAGTGAAAAGTAATGCGTTTTATCAGTTTATTCAACCGAATTATAGCATCTTTATACATAGAATTATATTATTATCATTATTATTATTATTACTATTATTATTATTTACATATTTCAATGACTAACGATAGTACCTCTATTGTTTATCACTTTGCATCATTTAGTAGAAACCCGAGTGCGTTTGTTCCATGCAAAATTCGATCCGTAAGAACGAGGCTTTGGGCCAACCTGATTTGGCTTTTGTATGTAATACTTCCAACCCATTCTTTCGCAATGCAAGATTGCTGCCTCTTTACTTGAGAAATCAACTTTTACATTTGACAATGGATCTCCCCTTAATCGAAATATTATTATAATCATTATGGCATTAATAATAATACATTAAAAATAATTTACTTTAAGACAATGAAATTAATTGTACGATTACTTACGTCGAGGTCCATCCTATCAATGGATTTTCCCAACGTTCACGGGTATCAAAATCAATTTGCCAGTAATGAATGTTATTGGTGCCAGATTGCATAGAATTCTTAGAAGGTTGATATATTCGTACCATACGAGTTTTAATATGTTCTTCTGGTACTCCTGATACTGCACCAACGTCTTCTACAACTGGCACTGTGATAATTGCTTTAGTAGGTTCGTCGATACTAGGTAAGAACGGATTATTTTCAGCATATAACCTCAAATCAGTCGAAGGTGTTTCCTTTGTTTCTTCTTTTTTTTCTAATTTAATGGAACTCGTAGAGAATAATTTTATAAAGCTGCAAAAAAAATAATAATTAACGTACCGATAATAAAGAAAATTACAAATTTCATAGGGTTATATAAAAGGTATGAGGTTATGTTCATTCGAATATGTCATAGATTATAATTAATACGTAAGACAAAACTAATAATGCATTATCAACTCACCGTTCATTCCCATTGATATTTAATTCGTTGGTGCATCTTCGTAGCAATGCACGATACGCCATATTTATCGAATAAAATGAAAATTTTTTTATTAGAAAGACATAAACGAATAAACACTAAAAATGTCGGCTACGGAATACAAGAGGAAAGAACTCCTATTGGAACTTAGACGTATGCGATTCGATTGGTCAATTCGTTCGAGATCGAGATCGAGATCAAGATTGTATATTGAAACCCGCGAAATATTTAAATCTCTTCGTTATATCATTCGTCGTCACATTAAACGCATAAAATTTGCTACAAGTATTGTTATATTATTAAAAGTTTCAATAAATCGAAGAAAATAAATAAACAAAATAATACGAATTATTTATATTTAAAGAGAAAGAAAAAAAAAAAGTAAAAGAGAAGATAAAAAAATAAAAAGAAAAAGAAGATGACGTTCGTATATAACGTAGAATATATAAAGTTAAGAATAAATCGATCGTATAATCCTTCTAACGATTCTAATTAATATATAATTAATCGATTTCGAGTATCCAAAGGAAATGTGGAAAATTGACTGACCTACCCCCTTAAAAGGATGCAAAGGAGGATAGGTCTGTTTATATCGTGTAAGATGCACGCATGCCCGGGACGCATTTTACCCGTCTCCCCACCAACCCTCTCCGTCCTCCTCCCTCCGTCCTCGGCCCCACTGTCCCACCGTCCCACCGTCCCCCACCCACCCATAACGACTTGCATCGTGCAAGGTATCATGCTTCTTGGTCGCAACCATTCCGAAGAAATGCATTTGATCTGAAAAGTGTTAAAAATTCGTTAATGTAAATTTAATTAACGTTCGTATTAAATTGTCTCGTTGGTTTCGTGATACGTTTGTGATAAAGGAGAAAAAAAAAGAAAAAAAAAAAAAGAAAAAAAAAGAAAAAGAAAAGAAAAGAAACAAAAAAGGAAGTTAAAAGAGAGACCGAAGATGCCGGGCAAAGTAAGTTCATTTTTTTTCATTTTAATTCACGTTCCCTCGAAGTGTCACGAAATAGTATCGATAAGATTTGATATATCTTGTTGCGGTGTCACACGATAACCCTTATCGAATTCTTGATCAATATATTTGAATAATATAACGTGTTTGTTCCTTCACGTTTTATCATCGATCAGAACATAAACTAAACTGTTGCTAACAGCTGTTGCTTTGGTGTCACATCGCACGAGACTTCTACTCGATACTTTCGACTCTTTCTATGTATGTGTATACATACATATATATATATATATGTATAGTTGTTTATAATCAATCATGACACATGCATAAATAATATATATATATATTTTTTTTTTCCCCTTTTTTTTTTCTTCTTTTAATTTTAACAAAACATTGTAATGTTAACAGGACAAAACAGGATTCTTAATGTCGGCTATATTAATTCTTTTAATTGGCGTTTATTACGTCAATGCGAGACACATTATAGCAAAGAGAAATTATAGCGATCAGAGTGTCAGAGGATATTTAGCAGAGGTAGGCCAAGTTTGATAAGAAAAATAATTTAAAAAGAGAGAGAGAGAGAGAGAGAGAGAAAGAAAAGAAACATTTTATTTTCTTTCTTACCTTGTCTATTCTTTATTTTTTCTGTCGAAGAAGAATCTTATCTCTATTTTAAAAACAAAAAAAGAACAAAATAAGAATATATTTACGAGTGATTCGATGGTGAAAAATGACGATGACGGCTACGATAAGAAGGACGGGAGGAGGGGGTGGGGGAAGAGAAAAAAGAAAAAGACAGAGAGAGAGAGAGAGAGAGAGAGTGATGGCGGGGTTGGGGGGAGGGGAAAGAAAAAAAAGAAGGACGAAGACTAACTCAATGTAAACAAACTGGAAAATGTCGAAATATAATATAAAAAAAAATAAATAAATAAATAAATAAATCTGTTAAATATAATATATATATATATATATATATATATATATATATAAAGATTAATAAATCAGATCGAAATCGTATCTACTTTTATCGTTATATAATTTAGAGAACCTGTTGGTGGAACGAGGTATGCAAGGAAGAGTTTCATAGTAAATTTCGTTGCCGTTGTCCAAGATGGTCCTATTGCCGTTCTCCTGGGAGATATTACGATGCACATTGCAGTATGACGCGCACAGGTTATATTTGGACTCAGCCGGAAACCTCGCTGACTCTGGAAATCGATAAGTAACCGGGACAACGCGTAGATGCATACGTACATACGTACATACATACATACATACATACACAGATACATATGTAAAATATCTATCTAGTCCTGTTTACGTCTATACTACGTCAAATCAAATATTTCATTCTCCTACCCCCTCATCCTTCCCCTCCAACCCCTCCACATCCTTCTCCTCATTCTCTTCCCATCTCTATCGCCCCTATCCCATATCCCTTTACCCTTCCATCATGAGCGACATCCTACAAAATTTTTAATCTAAATTCTCTTGCAATTCTCGATGATACTTTTAATACGAAGAAATCGATTGAAATCAAATCAAATGAAATCAAATGAAATCAAATGAAATTTTAGATATCTTTTGAATCGTTTTTTTTATATAGCATCGGCATAAGATGACCATAAATTAGTATTGACTAATATATATATATATATATATATATATATATATATATATATATATATGTATATATTATTCAATGATTTTTCACGAGTTATTCATGCGGCACCCATGTTGTTATATATATATATATATAAACCGATTGATAATATTCTAGAGACTATCAATTGGTATATTAATTAATTAATAATATTTTAATCTAAACATCGAGAGAGAACACGTTTGAAGTGTTACATTTGACCCCATTGTCTCTTTACAACGTATATTTATTATATTATGACACCTAAATTGTTATAAATTATAAGGCACGCGATTATTCTTCACTACTGCCATGATATTTCTAATCAGTAGTAATAATAGGTACTATATTCATTACATAGAAGGAAGAATATGAGAAAAGGAAGAAAGGAAAAAAAAAGATAATACTAATAATAATAATAATAATAATAATAATAATAATAATAATAATAATAATAATAATAATAATAAAATTCCTATGGAATATTAATGATTTATTAATTTGATTTCGCAAACACATCGAATTTTTCGAAGAAGAAGAAAGAATAAAAAAATGAAAGGAAATATTTTTCAATATCTCGCACTATATAAAGTTTCTTTAAGTCTTCCAAATTTGACGATGATAGTAAAGTTAGGACGAAGGAAAAAAGAAGAAAGAAAAAAAAAAAAAAAAAGAAAAGAAAAAAAAAAAAATAACTCGCGTGAAAATTTACGAGCTAATCGAATTATTTCAAATATAATTATATTTCACATTTACGAAGAAAATATTTATATATCACTGCCACTCTCTTGCCGTATATATATAGTAATAATTAATATTTAATCTTGTTGAAATCAAATATAAAAATCAAACACTTCGAACTTGCTTGCTTTACTTTATCACAATCTCTTATGAATTATTATAATAGAAATAATAGATACACATATATACACACACACACATACACACACACATTATATATAAGGGCTTAATAATTAGAGAAAGTAAATAAGAAGGGTAAAGCAGGTGAAATTTTTGTGATATTACTCTGTAACGTTACATTTAATTCCAAGCAAAAGAAATAAAAAAAAAAAAGAAAAATAACAAAAAAGAAACAGAAGTAAGAGAAGTGATAAGAAAGAAAAAAATTAATCAAAATTGTAATTTATCTATGTATATCGATATCTTGACGATGTTATAATAATAATAAAAAAAAAAATATATATATATATATAAATGATAGAACGAAAGATTATTATTTATTTTCACAAACTTATGATATATTAATGATTTTATTCTACAATAATTCAAATAAAATCGTGATTGGATGTATTTTGTTTTTTTTTCTGTTTGCTTGTATGTGCGTGCGTGCATGTGCGTGCGCATGAAAATTGTCCTTTTAAAAGAGATCGTAGTTGTAAAATTTATCAAGCTTCATGTAAAATCATTTATCTAACGCAATATCTTCAAATACAAAAACTTTCAAACGTTATACTGTGGCATATCGAATGAAAAAAAAAAAAAAAAAAAAAAAAAAAAAAAAAGAAAGAAGAAAAAATAAAATCCAAAAGAGTTAAAAAAAAAAAAAATTCGAACATATCAAGATTCTAAAATATTCAATTTCATATGAATTTTTAATCTGCCTTTTATTTAATTGAAATAAAATTTTCAATAGGCCACGTTTGTTTAGTACGAATGAATGTGCGTATCGAACGAAAGAAAAAAAGAAGAAGAAGAAGAAGAAGAAAAAAAAAAATAAATAAATAAAGGAAAAAAGAATGAAGGAAAAAGCAAAAATATTTTTAAAATTATACAAACGAGACAGGATTTCTTTCGTTGATAAAACATTGATAGAGACGTAGATTTTAAAGGTTAAATATAACAATCAAGATGAGAGATATTCCAGAGGATCAATGAAATGTATTTTATTCCAAAGCCAAGGAGAAATATAATATACAGGAGTAAGTCTACTACGCCAAAGGCGTCTGAGTTTCTTAAGGTCAAGAGGATTTCGTCCAGGAAATATAAACAACAATATCTATATGATCTTACTAAACCTATCCGACGACAACATATATACGTAATTTGGCCGGGATTTGTGATGCGCCATTATAGTTGCGCGCGCATATCGATTGGCCCAGTTGACCCGGAGAGATATGACGGAGCAGGTCCTGCCAGTGGATCCTGGACCAAGTGCAGTTGGCTTAGAACGGTTGATAGAACAACACGTTCGCCAGCTGTCAGACAAAAATTCACTTTTTTACATTAGCCCCACCTATTTTTTTCTTTTTCTCTACTTCTTCCTTTCGTTCTCATTCTAAATTACTTTTCGCGTTTTGGATTTACTTCCTGGCTTCCAAAATCCATTCCTTTCTAATAATTCTAAAGAGAATATTATTCAATCTACGAATAATTCCTTTATAATTTTTATCCGTTCGTTTATCTCTTACATCGTTTCTCCTCGTAATCTCTTTAATTTATTTTTATTTCTCTCGTTTATATTTATTATATCCTATAAAATTCTATCACCTTACTGCTTCCATTATCGTTAAAGTTTTATTTTGTTCGTCATAAATCTTCCGTCGTATTGAGATACATTTCCGGTACGATAATCGTAAGTAATCTTTTTCGTGATTAAGTGTAATAATAATTATTTTCAATTTGATTTAAATATTTTTTATTATCCGATATCGTTTAATATTCGTCGATATTTTTATCGTCTATTATTATTATTATTATTATTATTCGTTTCAACGTCGTCGTGCCGGATTTTATCCTCTTAATGCGTACGTGCGTGTTTGTTCGCGCTCGCGCGTAAGAGTAAAAGAGAGATAAAGAGAGAAAGAGAGAGAGAGAGAGAGAGAGAGAGAGAGAGAGAAAGAGAGAGAATTATCGATTTAAGTTCGACGAGGAGAAGATAGTTTGGAGTGAGCCAGTTGATCGGTCACGTATCACCACAAGGGAGAAGATCTCAAAGAGTTTCAATGTCGTGGAACGTCATCGGGCAAGTTCTTTTAATTTTACTTGGTTTATTTTTTATCGATGACGTCACGTCAGATCTCAATGGGCCAAAGATTTTTGAAAGGGATCGATCCTACAACGATGACCTGTCTAACATTTATACGGTAAGTTTTATATATCTCCATTTATTTTTGCTTTTTATTTTAATTTTTGTTTTGTTTATTTTTGTTCGCTCGTTTATTCTATTCATTCGATCGATCTCTCATCGTCGTTTGATTTTGTTTTTTTCCCCTTTTTTTCTCAACTAATAGACACTGATAACTGTCGGAATGAATGAGAAATTGTTGAAACCAGTGGAGAATCGTGATTGGATAGGACCAGAAAATCTTGGCCAGATTTCTGGTGTCTCGGTGGATCCTTTGGGATATCCAGTCGTCTTCCATCGCGCCGATCGATTGTGGGAATACGGGTAAGTATTTCTTAACATTCTTATATATGTTTTTATTTTCTCATCTTTTTTTTTTTTCTTTTTTTACCGTAAAATAATCTTCGTTTGTTCAAGATTTTAACATATAATTTTCTAACAATACGATTTTAAAGTTTAGCGCATGAAAAATAACGAGAAAGTATTGTTCGTATATTTAAGATTTTTGTATTTAATTATATAGAATTTTACAATGAATTTATTCGAATAGATAATGCCAATAAGAATTTCTTATCACTCTCATATTTTTCTTTTTTATTTCTTTTGTCCTTTTCGTTTTTTTTTATTTTCCTTTTTCGTGAAATAATCTATCGTTCGTTCAAGATTTAACATATTGAAATATTTATATATAATTTTTTAATAACACAATATTAAAGTTGAACGGATGAAATATAAATGAGAAAGTTGTTATTCATGCATTTATGATTTTTACATCCAATGATAATAAAACAAAAGTGTATAATATTAAAGTGTATAAAATTAGAATAAAAAAGTTTATATAATTAGAATAAATTTTGTATATATCTTTCATATGAAAAAAAAAAAAAGAAGTTATATATTGATTATATTGAATATTAACTATTGTTATTAATGATAATAAGATTACGATATTATGTTGATACTACGACAATGAATTTTGTAGTATTATATATAAAAGGATTGCGTATATCGATTCACAATTAATTTTTCTTTATTTTTTTTTTTTTTTTTTTTTTTTTTTTTTTTTTATACATTTACAATCGAGATACAGTAATTAATAAAATATCGTAATTACTAAAGAATGTCGCAATTAATAAAGAAAAAAAATGGGATCGATTTTATAAAAAAATTCGTAGAACAAATTGTAATTTCGTTCTCGTTTAAATAATCATTTGTAATATCATATGATTTTATTACGAAATAGTACTTTCACCAATGACAACGTTTATCAAGAAGAATATAAAGGACCGATTAAAGAAAATACTGTATTAACGTTGGATCCTAAAACTGGTGAAGTTATACGTGGTTGGGGAAATCACACGTTTTATTTGCCACACGGTATATACATTGATAGTTTTGGAAACGTGTGGTTGACCGATATTGCACTCCATCAAGTTTTTAAGGTAACGATTAATTATAATAATTATTATTATTATTAATTATTTTGCTTTACCCCTGATCCCCAATCGTATCTTTAATCCCAACCCCTACCATCCTCTCACGTTTAACATTTGCCTATCCTCACCACCAAAAGATCTCTCCAACCCCTTGCATCTTCACTCTGTTTCTCTCTCTCTCTCTCTCTCTCTCTGTCTGTCTGTCTGTCTCTCTGTCGCTCTCGTTCTCTTTCTCTCTCTATCTATCTATCTATCCATTTTGCTTTAATTAATTCAAATCAAAAAATCAATCGGTAAAACAGCAGTCCACGAACGATTTGTAACCCAGGCCAATAACAAAAAAGGAAAAAAAAAGAAAAAAAAAACAAAAAAAGAAAAAAGAAAAGAAAAGTACAAGTTGTTTCCAAGTTTTGAAAGTTAGATATTTTTTTTCTTATATTGCTATATATATATATGTATATGTATATAAAGAAAAAAAGAAAGAAAAAAGAACAAATTATGATTCAACGATTCAAGTGTACATTTGCGAAATTACTATTTTTTTTAATTATTAGAATAATTCAGGGGGGACGGGGTGTTACACGAAAGTGAATACCAACCATTTCAGAATCCAATACGTTAGATTTATTGCAATCGGGAGTTATCTTTCTTATTTTTTCTTTTTTTTTTTTTTTTATACTTATTAAATCAATTGTAAAATTAATAATGAATATTTTTCCTTCTTTTTTTCTTTCACTTTTTTTTTTTTTTTTTTTTTTTTTTTTAATACATATATATTACTAGCCTGTTGTATCAGTAATTTCGTTAATCATTAATTTAATTTAATTTAATTTAATTTAATTTAATTTAATTTAATTTAACTTAATTTAATTTAATTTAATTAATTTCCTCGGAGATATTCATCTGCTTATATTATACATATTAAAAATAAAAATATCTATAAACGAAGTTAACTCCTTTCTTAAATTTTTTTTCTTTCTTTGTTTTTTTTTTTTTAATATTGTAAAAAAAAAAAAAAAAGAAGAAAAAAACAATGACGTATGGGTATTCCCCCTAACCCTAACCACCTCCACCCCTACGACAAAGAATGATAAAAAAATTTTGATCGTCGTCGTCATCGTCGTCATCATCATCGTCATCGTCGTTGTCCTTCGTTGTCCTTGTTATTGTCGTCGTCATCGTCGTCGTCGTCGTCGTCGTTGTTGTTTATTTCTTCCTCTTTTTCTTATTCTCGTTTGTCTTCCTCTCGTACATCCTTTACATTTTTCTCTTTTCACTTTTTCTCCCTCGTGTTTTTTCTTTTTTTTTTCCAAAATAACAGTACGACAGTAATGGGACTCTCGGATTGTCACTTGGTCAACGATTCGAGCCAGGAAACGATTTTGAACACTTTTGTCAACCAACGTCGGTAGCTGTGGCACCGTCAACAGGCGAGATCTACGTAGCTGACGGATATTGCAATCGTAGGATTGTTCTCTTCGATTCAATGGGAAAGCCACGTTACAGCATAGAAGGACGTACGTTGTCGGTCGTTACGTAAAACGTTTCATTTAAACGTTGAAAAAATTATTCATATGTTTGTGTAAATTTTAAAATGTCGTCGTGTCGTTTCCTCCATTGAATGTTTTTTTTTTTTCTTTCTTTCTGTCTTTCTTTTTTCTTTTTTTTTGTTTTGTTTTGTTTCGTACCTAATAACTCCACCTCCACCGCCCCCTCCCCACGACTTCAATCTCCCTCCTCTCGCACTTCACGCCCCTTTCCCCCCCCCCCCCCGCCCTCGTTATCATAATCTCTGCCTCGTCATTTTTATTCGATATATTCGTATCGATCGGTATTAAATGATAGATATTTGTAATAAAATTATTGATACGTATGTATTTATAATTATTGATACGCAAGCGACAATTGAAAGATGATTTTTACTCGAGAAAAAGAAAGAGAAAAATAAAAGGGGAGAAAAAGAGAAAAGAACAATTGTAAGAAACATTTGTCAATAGTTTAAACGTAATGTTTGTTGATAATACGAATAAAAATTATTGAAATATTATTATTTTTGCAAAAAAAATTTTAATACACTAGTCCGGAAATTTCAATATCAATATTAAATTCGATATATGAAATCTGTCGTATTAATTGTTTATTGTATAATAATGATCGTTTGTATTACGTATCCGATGTTTTTTTTTATTTGTAAATACTTCGAGACAATGTACCATCTTCTGTATAATTAATCGATCGTTATCATTTCATTGTTTATTTATTTATTTTCTTTTACAATTTTCTTTTCTTTTTTTTTTTCTTTTTTTTCTCTTTTTATTTACAAAACACCTATAGATCGATCAATAAACGTACCGATTGAATGAGTAGAAAAGTGTTTTTATTCTAATTCCTTTTTGCTGCGTGCTTGTATGTACGCGTGTGTGTTCTCTTTTCTTTTCTATTTTTCTTTTTTCCTCTTCTTCCTCTCTACCCCTTAAAGATATTCCTTGATTTTACGAATTCACTTCCATCTTTTTCTTTTTCACTAACATATCTAGTATTTTCGTTATTATTATTATTATTGTTATTGATGTTGTTGTTGTTGTTGTTGTTGTTGTTGTTATTGTCATTGTCATTGTCATTGAAAATATTTGTTTTAAAAAATGATTCTTACGTTATATTATTTAAATAAATAAAAAAAAAAAAAAGAGAAACAAATAATCAGAAAATTCGTCGAAATTGAAACTACATGTATACTTGGTAATCTAATCAAAAGGAAAAAAAGAAAAAGGAAAATAATGTTATCTCGTTGATAAAAAAAGAAGAAAATTTTTTTTCGAATCAAACATTCAAATATTTTCATTCTTTCATATATATCTTTGATCGATATCACAAAATTCGAAATCTACATGTCTAACGTATTTGATCGCGAATAATGTAACTCTATAATCGATTTAATATAATTTTGATTAATAATACGAATGAAAATTTTCTTTTTAGACCGAATAAATCTACTGATACCACATTCATTAACGATATTATCCAATGGAGATCTCTGCATTGCTGATCGAGAAAATGGAAGAGTACTTTGTGTAAATGTTAGACCTTTTGGATCGAAAATCGTTATCTCTAAACCACCGTATTCTGTCTCATTCTTTGGTCGAGTTTTCGCTGTTGCCTCTTATCGTAAGTATCTTTTATCATTATTCTTGTTATTTATTTTATCTTGTTTATATTATTATTATTATTATTATTATCATCATTATTATGATCTTTAGTTTTTTTTTTTTTTTTTTTTTAATTGCAAGATGACGATCAAAAGTTGTCGGATCATTTAAAATATCAAAATATTATTACTTTATTCTTTCGAGAGACATTTTAGAGAAATTTTTTTTTCTTTTTTTTTTTTTTTTTCATATTTCAAAACTTCAAGGATTATTTAGTCGTTTAACTTTGCGAATGGCAATTTTTTAATTTAAAATTGTTATTTTAAAATCAACAATATATTTAATATCAACAAGCCTTCGGGATCGTTTGGAAACTTTCGACCTATTTTGTATAACTCCGTTGCGAAATAAATTTTTAATCTTATCTTTTTTCTTTCTTGTTTTTATACAAATAATAATTATTATTAATTTCTCTAATTTAGGGATAGATAATTTCCTTTCCCCTCCCCCCCCCTCTCCGTCATTTTCATTAAGATCTTTTTCTTTCTCTGACATCTACAAGACTAAAATTGAGAATTATTTAAAATAAAAAAAAAAGTAATATAGACGAGCGATATCGTACATAATAAAAGGATAATTTTTTCTTTTTCTTTTCTAATAAAATAAACATTAGGTTGCACAAATTAATTTTGTAATTAATATTATTATTACTATTATTACTATTATTACTATTATTATTATTATTATTATTATTATTATTATTATTATTATTATTATTATTATTATTATTATTATTATTATCATCGTCAATGCAGGTGACTGGATTTACGCCGTGAATAAGATGGTGTTCAGTTCAAGTGCAATAGGCTACATGATAAATCCATATACTCGAAGAATCAGCAATCTATGGTTCCCTGAATACGGCGTAAGTAAATTCCCACCGTATGTCATGTTATGTAAAAAGAAAACAAAAAAGAAAGAAAAAAAAAACTAAACGCTCATTTCCAATAATTCTCGTTAATACGATATTCTCATGATTTTCCTTATTTAGAATTTTCAAAATCCACATGACATCGGGATATCCCCCAACGGCACGTCACTTTACGTCAGCGAAATAGGTCCTAACAAAGTATGGAAGTTCGATTTGATAAAAGAAGTATGAAAATCAACGAACGATCCTAAACTTGTGTATAAAAATGACGTTAACCAAAGAAAAAAAAAAAAAAGAGAAAAAACAAAAAAAAGAAAACCACGCAAAAAATATAAAAAGCCCGAGCGAATAATAAAATGAAAAGAAGAAGAATAATAATAAAAATAACAATGACAAAAAGAAAAACAAAAAAGAAAAAAAACTGAAAAAAATGCCCC
>NC_062189.1:1489438-1497354 GCF_912470025.1 Vespa velutina | reverse complement strand
AAAAAAGAACGGGGAAAAAAAAAGAAAAAGAGAAAGAAAGGGAACGAACAGGAAATAAAGACGATTCTTTGTGAAGAATTGTCAAAGGATTGAAAATCTTGCGAACTCTGAAGGCACGTAACGAAAAGAAAGAATGAAAGAAAAAATTTAGAAATAAATAAAATAAGAAAAATTTTCATTAATTCAATTTCAGAAATTTCGAGAATATTTTTTTCAATTTTATAATTTCTTTTTTTTTTCCATATTAAATAAAATTTGTTACGTTCCTCTTATACCCTCCCACTCCTCTCCCCGATTATTTAATTTCTTTTTATCGAACTTTCGTTCGTTGTAAAAAACAAAAACAAGAAAAAAAAATTGTAAAACGGATGAGAGCCTTGCAAATCTCAAGGAGGTTGGGAGGAAAGGAGGGAGGGAGGAATGGAGGGTGCGTTATGGATGCAATTCGAAAAATAAACATAAATAAAATAATAAAATTATATTTGATATGTGGGAATGAGGGGAGGAGGAGATAATTTTTAGATACGAAGAATATTATGCTTAGATTTGATTTATTTTTATCAGATAAAATTTGTTACGTTATTTTCTTTTTCTTTGTTTTTTTTTTTTTTGTTTTTTTAATTTCCTGGTTTTTTCCTTCCTTTTTTCATGTCGACGATTCATTCATTTATTTACGACGATTTGTTTGATCGTAAAGTATTCTTAAAAGAAGAATTGAAGATCCTTGCAAAAATCTAATAAAAATAAATCTAATCAAAGAAGAAAATTAGATGTTATAATATTTTTGAATTAAATGGATCATTGGATCGATGATATATATATATATATTTGCAAAAATAGATCGTTCGATTTTCGAATGTCTTCGTTTCGTTTATTTTCAAATACAATATTTTCTTCCGTGTGTCGTCGATTTGAATCGTTGATTTTGTTTCAAAAAAAAAAAAAAAAAAAAAATAAAAAAAAAAAAAAAAAAAAAACAAAAAAAAAAAAAAAAAAAAAAAAAACTAGAAAAATGAAAGAAAAATGAAAGAAGAAAAAAGAAGATCGATGCAATAACGTATCTGTGGATTTTTATTGTACGATACAATAGTTTCATGGATTCGCAATATCTCTCTCTCTCTCTCTCTCTCTCTTTTTTCTTTATTTCTCTTTGTCTTTTTTATTAAAAATTTTATATCAATAATCAAAAGCGACAATGACCCGTTCCGTCCATATCGTTTTCCAATATTTTTCTACAAAGGTATTCTATTTTTTCGATTAAAAAAAAAAAAAAAAAAAAAAAAAAAAAAAAAAAAGAAAAAGGAAAAAGGAAAGAAAAAAAATAAAAAGAAAGAAGAAAAAAAAATTTCAATTCTCCAGACAATGACGATGATAATAATAAAAGGAAGAAGCAGAAGAAGAAGAAGAAGAAGCAAAAGAAATAAGACGATGATATATATCCTCAGATTTCAATATACATTTTACACACGAGTTTCATCGGATCGATTGGATCGGATTGGATCGGACATATATAGCTTTGTAGTTTTGTTCGAAACCTTTCTTTTTCTTTTCTTCTTCTTCTTTTTTTTTTCTTTTTTATTATCCGTTCTTATTCATTCAATTCCTACGATTCTTACTTTTATTCGATAACAGGAAGAAGAATAAGAAACAAAAAAAAAAAAAAAAAAAGAAAAAAAATGTATATTTTAAGATATCTCTAGTTTTAGATAGATCAACTTCAAGCTCGATTAAAACAATTTAAGCGTTGCATGATTCATGAGTTTTTTCTTTTCTTTTTTTTTTTCTCTTTTTTTTTTTTTTTTTTCAATGACATTATCGTAAATGCGTTTTCAAATTCATAGATTATTATTACCAAGAGCTTCAAAGAATCTATAGAAATTTTTCTTTTTAAAAGCAAAAATTATTCGTTCTGTATAAATGACAGCTGTTCAAAATCCCTGAGATGTTACAGCGTACCCCAAGTGCACAATTAGAAATTATTTTAAGATTGTACACAATTAGGGATATATATATATATATATAATATATAATATATAATGTGTAATATATAATAAAAAATTAATTAATAGATACGAACATTCGTACGTGTAATAGTAGTGTTAATGGTAGTAATATTTTTGTCTTTTTTTATTATACTCTTTCGTATTTAGGGATGGAAAAAAATTAAAACCATGATGGTTTGAATATATTAAATGAGAAGAATGGAGGTACATAGGAGGTACATGGATAGATTTATATACATAGAAAAGCATTGTTAAAAACGGATTTCAGTGATTCCTTTGATATTACTGTGCATTCGAACGGAAAAAACTCGTCGTAATAATTTCCATCTGCCTTTACTGTGAGAAAGAGAAAGAGAAAGAGAAAGAGAAAGAGAAAGAGAGAGAGAGAGAGAGAGAGAGAGATCCTCTTTTTATTCGCGAGCAACGAGACACTCTCGTCTTTATCTCTTCAATTTCATTTCCTGGGGTTTTTCAACGCGATCAAATAGCTCGCGATCGGATTCGAACGAATCGTAGACATCTTTTCTTCTTTCTTTCTCTTTTTTTCTTTTTCTTTTTTTTTTTTCAATTTATTTCTTTCTTTTCTTTTATTTTTTTCTTTTTTTCAACGAAAGAGGAAACGCTGTTATATAATTACAGGTGAAAAATCTCTTTTAGAAAAAGTGATATGGCATCGATCGTTTTTGTTATATAAATTAAACACACACACGCACACACATACACACATAATATAAATAATTTATATATATATATATATATATATATATATATATGTATATGAATGTGGCCAATAATTATGAAAGTCTAAGTCATTTCTTCTTTTGAGATATTTAAAGGATTACATTTGAAATTAAAAAATATTCCTTTTTTTATTATGTATGATTTTAATTTAAAATTTTATTAATTTCGATTAACGAAAATTTATTATGGATGTGAAATTTTTTTTTCGATCTCATATGAAAATATTGTTTTTAATATTTGAATTGACTTTAACCATTTAATGCATATATATGATTACATACATATATATATAAATATATATATATATATATATATATATATATATATATATATATATTATATACATAATATTCTTTATCGATGTAAAAAAAAGAAAAAAAGAAAAAGAAAAGCGCTATTTTATACACCGAGCAGAGCGTACTGTTTACTTGTTTTTATTTTCTGTTTTTTTTTTTTTTCTTGCTCCCTCTCTCTCTTTTTCTTTTTTTTTTTCTTTTGTCGACATAATTTCCGTCGAACGTTAAAGCCAGAAGCAAATCCTTCCGCTTTCCTAGCCATTTATTTCCAACTATGATTTATTTTGTCCTTTCTTTTTTAATCTCTCTCTCTCTCTCTCTCTCTCTCTCTCTCTCTCTCTCTCTCTCTCTTTTTATTCTCACTTTGAGCAATCATAAGTCATCGTTGTCGTTGTCATGGATTTTTCTTTCTTTTCTTTTTTTTTCCCCCCCATTTTTTTTGTTTTAAATCCTTCCTTTTAATCCGCTCTATCGAGCATCTTGTTGATCACGAATAAAAATGTAGATTTGAAAAGAGAAAGTAGGATTAACGTTATTACAGAGTAGAATCAAACGGAGATAGATAGATAGATGAATGGATAAAGAAAGAGAGAAAGAGAGAGAGAGAGAGAGAGAGAGAAAGGCAGAAGGATGACTATTCGATCTTATCACTATCCCATAAATTCGTTATCACTATATATATATATATATATATTTTTTTTTTTCTTTTTCTTTTTTTTTTTTTTAATCATATATATATATATATATATTGGTCGAGAGGAAGAAAAATAAGAAAAAGAAAGAGAAAAACAAAAAAATAGAAAAAAAAAGAAAGAAATATTCAAAAATTTTCGAAATAAATGGATTCTATCATTTCAAAGCTAGTCTATTTGCAAAAACGATTTTAAAAATATTCGTTTGCTAAGAAAACCTTCAACTTCTTCAAACATTCAACCTGTCCAAGTTGTTACCGTTTATTTCAAGAATCTTTATCTATCTATCTATCTATCTATCTATCTATATATATATATATATATATATATATATATATATATATGTATATGTATATGTATATATAGATATTAGGAATTCTAGGGTATCTTGTGTATATATATACATAGACATATCGTATCTATAGAAAGAGTTTCTATATAGAGTTTCTTTTATAAACGGAATAGGAAGCATGGTATCCGATCAAGGACACATGGGATATCGAGTGAAGCTATTTGATATCGGGTATCCGAAAAATAAAAATAGTCTATGTATATATATATATATATATATATGTCATAGCCTCTCAATATTCGTAACTTCGAACTTTTTATCTCTCAATGTCTCTGTCTCTCTCTTTTTCTGACTGTTATTTAATAATACTAATTACTATTTAATAACATTTAGTTAATACTAATGTATATAGGATATTATTAATATTCATTATATCTCTCTTGGAATATTTCTTTTGTTTCATTTTTTTTTTCTTTTCTCTCTCTCTCTCTCTCTCTCTCTCTCTCTTCCCAATTATCGTCTTGTTATAAAAATTGGAACGATGATTTTATCTCGGAAAAATATATTCCATGACGTCATCGCTTTTGAATGTAATTGTTAATAAAACAATTGGTTCTTTCTTTTTTTCTTTTTTTTTTTTTTAATCATATCAGAGATTTGCAAAAAGATTGCGTACGCGTATTTATCGAGAGAAGAATTCTAAAAAATATATATATATATGTATTTAGGGATTTCGAGTGACGATAGGAATAGAGACGAATTATTATTATTATTATTATTATTATTATTATTATTATTATTATTATTATTATTAAAAAGGAACAAATTTTTGTATTAATCGTGTTAGGGATTTTCTCTTGGATTTTTTTTTTTAACATACATATATATATATCTATATATAAAATATCTTTCACATTTATGAATAGTTCGAAATAAAAAAAAAAAAAAGAAAAAAAAATTATTGTTTCGTTTAATATCTCTATATTATTCCATATTAAATTTATTCTATATTAAATTTTGGGAAAATGGTCTGCTGTTAAAAAAAAAAAAAAAAAAAAACAAAAAAAATAATATTGACAATATTTCCCGTGGATTCGACGACGTTGAAAGAAAGAATTTTTTTTAAGGTTTCGGAATGTAAAAAAAAAAAAAAAAAAAAAAAAAAGAAAAAAAAGAAAAAAAAATTTCTGAAAACTCTGAAATTTAAAAAGATTTTTTTCCCAAGGGTTCTGCGATTTCCAAAAATTTCGCAATGTCTTTTTTATATTCAATCGAATAATTCCTACTCCCATAACAAAGCAATAAAGGAATATTCGTTTAATTTAACGTCTCGTATAAATTTGTGAGAGCAGTGATTAGCTGTTAACAAAAAAAAAAAAAAAAAGAAAAAAAAAAAAAGAAAAAAAGAACGAAAAGAAAAATGAAGAATTACGCGATCATTGAAGAGGAAAAAGAAAGTAGAAGAAAGTAGAAGAAGAAAAAGATTCTTAGAATTCCTATTCCAAAACAATGATCATCATTTAATCCGAACACACACACACACACACACACACACAAAGAAAAATCAATTTCGAACGAATAAATTAATTAATTTCTTTTCTTTCTTTTTTCTTTTTTCTTTTTTTTTTTTTTTTTTGTTTTTGTTTTCATATTCTCAAATCCTTACGCTTTATTAGTCGCGTAGAAACGAATATAAAATTATCGTTTCGTAAATCTTTTGAAATTAAAACGTAAATGTAAAAAGTTTCACAAAAAGAAAATCATATCGAATAAAAACATTAGTCGAATGAATAAGTTCCACGTTGAGTCGTTTAAATGGGCTTGAATCATGTTGTTGGCTCGTTTAAAAGATGATTGTCATGAAGGGTCTATGCGAGAGTGAATACATGTGAACCAGTTTTAAAATTTAGTCACGAGCCGTCGGTGTCCGGAGATGATATTTTCTCTCGACGATCATATTTTCTTTCTTTAGTACGACGCGAAAAGTGATAGAGAAAGATAAAGAGATATATCGATAGATAGATAGATAGATAGATAGACAGACGTATTTAGATAAATAGATAAATAGATAAATAGATGAATTGATAAAGAGAGAGAGAGAGAGAGAGAGAGAGAGAGAGAGAGAATCATGGATATAAAGAACGAAACGAACGATTCGATATTTTTTGTTTTGGTGAAAGGGAAAAAAAAGGATAGAAAGAAAGAAAATTTATTAAAAGAAAAAATGTCGTCATCGTTGGGATTGTGTTCGTTCGATGAATCGAAAGAAATGAATCGGATTAATTGTTTTTATGATAAAACATTGAATAAAAATGAAACGATCGTATCGTTAATAAGAACGTATAAACGTATTGATCCTAATGTATCCGTCAAAGCGATCACAGGAAGAATCGAGGAACTTCGTAGATGTTTCAAAAGGGAATATAATTTACGCTCTAATGCGTTATCAAGGGAAAAAGAAATACGTAAAATGAGATTGTTTGATGGGAGACTGTGGAAAAATCGTCAGGAAGAATTTCTTTGTTACATCGCTGATATTGGATGTTTGGAGGATTGCCGGCACGATGTTTTCGAGAGAACCAAAAGCGTAATGAAAGAGATCGTGATACCGTTAGGAGTGAGTGAGTGGATTTGAAAAAAAAAAAAAGAAACAAAAAAAAAAAAAAAAAAAAAAGAAAATTTATTATTTGCAAAAAATGAAACAAATGTGAAGTTTGCAAGTGACTTTGTGAATTTTCTTTTTTTTCTCCTTTTTTTTTTTTGCTTTTCTTTTTTTTTTTTTTTTTGTTTAATTTGCGTCGAAACACTTAGACGGGAGTTTTTTCACTTTTTTTTTTTTTTCTCTTTTTCTTAATATTCACAATAAATTTCCTTTAAATTTTCATTACTTGATGATGATATTAAATGAGAAAATATTTTTTCTCCATCGAATAAAAAAAAGTAATTTATTTCCAAGAAGTCAATCCGATTAACTCCGTACACTAAATGTAAAATCGTTGCAATAGTAATAATACAGTTCAAACGAGGCAGCAAGGTCTTTTTTTTTTCTTTTTTTTTTTTTGTTTTCTCTTTCTTTACCTTTCTTTTTTCTTTTTTTCTTCTTCTTTTATAGAATCTACAATGTTTGTTTGAATTTATATTTCAAAAAGGGAATTTTATAAAGCAATTTATATCATTTCATCACATTTCTTCTTCACTTTTTTTTTTCTTTTTATAGAGTTAATCGATTTCGCAAGTGAGCAGCAGCTCATATATATATATATATATATATATATATATATATAATAAAATAGAAAACAAATAGAAGAAAGAAACAAATCTTATTTTATAACGTTTCATTCGCAATTCGATTTCTATCGTTTATATTTAAAAACAAAATTTAAAAGTGATCAAAGAAATATAATTAAAAAAAAAAAAAAAAAAAAAAAGAAAAAAAAAAAAACAGTAATAAAAAGTAATAAAAAAGAAAGAAAGAAAGAAATAAAGAAATAAATAAAACAAATAGAAAGAAATGATAGATAAACGGGAAGAAATATTTTCTAACAAATTTACTCACAAGTTTAATTTCTACATAAAGAATAACACTTTTCTATTTATCTCTTCTTGTCTACTTTCATACATACATATACACATATATACATACACATATAAACACTCACGTACACGTACATATCATTAAACTTATTCCAATGACTTATCCACGATTCTTTCACACCATTCTAAATATTATCAAAGTCCTATAATATCATATCAAAGTAATCTTTCAGAGTTCAATTTCTAAGTTGGAATAACACTTCTTACCATCTTTCCTCTCGTTCACTTTCATACATACATACATACATATATACATACACATATACTTACATACATACATAGATAGATAAGTATATAT